>NC_084566.2:17861624-18161624 GCF_033978685.3 Nerophis lumbriciformis
CATCTGCGTATAGTGTGGAAGAAATTTAACTAATATAATTATATTAATTATTGGCTCTAGATAAATCATTTATTTTCACAGACATAAATGTGGCAAGAAACAGAAGGAAAAAAAACATTGTGCCTTACTAAATGTAAAGGGAAAATAAATGATTGGGTAAAAAAAAACAATGAAAAATTTAATAATGTACTAATACTGTACAAAAAAAGGGACTTATTGAAAAATTGTTTACATTAAAGTACAGAGAAAAGTGATCTATAATAACTGTTTAATTTGAAACAACAGTTTGTAGGATTCATTCTGGTTCATAATTAAAACTCTTTACAGCTTTCTGTTCCCACCAAAGAACTAACCTCTTCACTTACTGCTGATAGCCTCAGTGTGGCATCAGAAGACATACATCAACTGCCATAAAAGGCTGATGGAGTAATTTGAGACATTAAAAAGAGAACACAAAAAGGTCATTTGTTGGTTGTTCAGTGAGGACTTCACACCAGACAGAGACATGACAAAGCGCACAAACAGATGTGTGTGAAAAAACAAGCGCCTCCTCAAAGAGGTGCAATCATAGAAGTCACATATTGTACTTTGTTTGGCTCAATCACTAGTTTCCAGTGCTCCATTCAGGAAGAGTACTTCCTTGATTTAAAAAGAGCAACTTTCACTGAGTCAACAAATGTATAATTTTCTACTGCGCGCACACATGTGGAACACAAAAATGCACCTTTCATGCTGCCAGACTTAACTAAAGCATGGTATTTTAATAAAAAACCTGGTTTAAAGGATAAATGTGTGTGTTTACCTGAGTGTACAAAGACCACCAAGAGGCCAAGGAGGACCAGGAGCAGGATTCTGCAGGTACTACTGCTGCTACGGAACATGACGACTGTGAGGCGAGGGACGACCAAGGAAGACGGCGTGTCTCCGGACGTCCTCAGACTGCTGCGATTGAAAAGTGAAGAGCAAGAGAAGAGGTCAGGAGTGAGGTGGGAGTTGGGGGGGGTGGGACTAGGTGTGTACCGGAGTGTCTGGACAGTGTGCACTTTGTGAGTTCATCTCAGCAGCGGCGATGCCCACCCACTCCACAAACTCCTGCGGCTGCAGAGGCGAGTGTGAGGTAATCATTACGCCGCACCTTGAGCAGGTCACGTCACGAGGTCTGCCGATGGCATCTTCCATTGCACTGGGATAAAGTATCAGAACTGCAAAAAAAAAAAAAAAATACATTATAAATTACAACATTATCCCATTCACAATAAAATACTGCAGACATTTGATGGATACGTACTTATACTTAGGAAGGTTTTTACAATGACATTAAGTGCAATTTACAGTTTTTTTTGCCCGGTAAAACTTGCAATGACAAATAGAATGGTTATTACAAAACATTTAGTGAGGGGTTAGATGTGTCCAGAGACATTTTCACAGCCCACATATACGACTGTTTTATTTCATAATGCAATTGTAATAAAAAACAAAACAACTCCAGAAAATAATTCTCCTTATATTATAATACAGATGCAAGTTGAATTTTTTATTATTATTTTTAAACAGCCTAGTATTTTACAAGAAATAGATAACTACTCGGGACTTTTGAACCTGTCCTTAAAACAGGACATTAAAAAGTAGGCACCGATCCTTGGGTTCAACTTTGCCATCTTTCACCATGAACAACCAGCATTGTCTTGGGGGAGTAGAGAAAGGGGGATTGGGCAATGAAAGTGTAATAAATAAAAACCACAACAACAAAAAAAAGATTCATATAATCTCATACATTTTTTCCCAATACCTGTCAAACATCCCAACCACAATGAAAAAAAGAGGCCAAATTGGGGGGGAAAAGGAGGTTGATGCTTTTGCAGGCGTTAACGTTGCCATTCCATTTCTTCCATAGAGTCAAGTAAGACTAAAAAGGTTTCTTCCATTGATTGTGGCAATATTAACCCATGTGAAATACTGCATGAGACAGCTGTCAAGAGTGGGGCGGAGTGAGGCTGGGTAGGGTTTTGGGGGGTTGAAACAGCTGCTGTTCAAAACAGATAGTCACAGTCTTGGCTGTTGGCTTGGCTGCAACCCCTTTAGTTATCCTCCAGAGTCTCAATCTCTCCCATGTTCAATCTCTCAGATGATGCATTGACAGAAAAACCTGTGTCGGCAACAAAAAGCTTAATCAAAGACAAGTAGGTGTATGAAAGTGTGTGTAGCTCTGATGGAGCACTTGTGCTCACCTAGAAGGCTTGGATCCGCACGGACCATCTTCTGTTTCTTTTTCTTCTTCCCTGAGGTGACGGCCTCAAAGCGTTGTTGTTGCTGCTGCTGGCCACTCGTATGGTTGGCCTGGTAGGGCGTAGATGATCCTGTTCCACCCCACACAGAATCCTTGGCATTGGAGAGGGGAACATTTACAGGAAACCATTTAGCAAACAATTACCGGTAAGTGGACATGGAAGGTGGGTGTGGCCGTCACTGCAGAGTACAGTTAAGTAAGATAAAACTTGCTCACCAGCCTCAATGATTCACTCAGAGAACGCTTACATGACGTTTTCAACTGAAAGGCAAACATTTTGTCTTCCAAGTAACTGCTTCCAAGCATGAAGGTGCTTACAGACTCGAATATACTGTGGGTACAGCGTACTCTGCGCAGAATGTTGGCAGTCATCAGAGCTTCCTCAGTAGAAAATGGTGAATATGGCCTAAAATCTACATAGCGATATATAATGCAGGTTTCTCCAATAATTATATACACACACAATATATCATTTGATATATAAATAATAAATCACATTCAAAATGGGTAACAAAGGCTTCTAATTTGGCTGCTGACATATGCGGTATTATATTTCATCACTTCCAGTTGTATTATTATTAGGGCTGAAACGACGCGTCGACGTAGTCGACGTCATCGGTTACGTAAATACGTCGAGGACGTTTTTGTTCGTCGACGCGTCGCATATTTACGTCACACTACCGTCATGGCGGAGCGCAAAGCAGACGATGCGAGCGGTGCGAGCGAGGGGAAAAAAGCATGCCAAAAGTCGTCAAAAGTGTGGGAGTATTTCAATAAACGGCCTAAGGAGAAACGCTACTTTTACTCCGCTACTTTTATCTACATTCAGCTCGCTACTCGCTACTAATTTTTATCGATCTGTTAATGCACGCTTTGTTTGTTTTGGTCTGTCAGACAGACCTTCATAGTGCCTGCCTTACTGGTGACGTTTCACTTCGTTCCACCAATCAGATGCAGTCACTGGTGACGTTGGACCAATCAAACAGAGCCAGGGGTCACATGACCTGACTGGCTCCGAGCTAACTTCGGGTGTTACCATTTAGTGGTCAATTGTACGGAATATGCACTGTACTGTGCAATCTAATAATAAAAGTTCCAATCAATCAATCAAAAGTGTGAAGGAAAAAAGACCCTTTTTTTTTTCAACCGTAAAGACTGACTGCACAGTTCCTGTCTTCACAATAAAAGTCCCGCTCCATCGCGCCTGCGCTTTCAAAATAAGAGTCTCCGAAAGCCAGCGCAAACAAGCTAGCAAGCTACGGAGTTTGCCGCCAATGTATTTCTTGTAAAGTGTATAAAAACGAATATGGAAGCTGGACAAATAAGATGCCAAATAACAACCACTTTCATGTGGTATTAGACAGAAAGGAGGAACTTTTTTTCTCCTCCATTTGAAAACGTGGACGTTACCAGCACTACTTCCTGATTACAATCAATGCAAGTCATCAGAATCAGGTAATACACCAACTTATATTCTTGTCTTCATGAAAGAAAGGAATCTATATGTTAAACATGCATGTATAATTATTAAAACACCTTTAACATGTAAACAAAAACGGCAAAATAAATAAATATAAATTATATACTGTATATATATATATATATATATATATATATATATATATATATATATATATATAAATGTGTGTGTGTGTGTGTGTGTGTGTGTGTGTGTGTGTGTGTGTGTGTGTGTGTGTGTGTGTGTATATATATATATATATATATATATATATATATATATGATATGTGTGTGTATGTTACTCAGTACTTGAGTAGTTTTTTCACAACATTCTTTTTACTTTTACTCAAGTAAATATTTTGGTGACTACTCCTTACTTTTACTTGAGTAATAAATCTCTAAAGTAACAGTACTCTTACTTGAGTACAATTTCTGGCTACTCTACCCACCTCTGCTAATAATGTTGTTGTATGCACACTGTGTCGAGCAGAAATGGCCTATCATAGCAGTACAACGGCAGCGTTCTTGCCATCACCATCAACTAGTCAATCGTCCACGTGAGTATACGTTGTCATCATTACACAAAATCATGAATGTGTCATTTGTATCTGCGTTGTAAATTCATAAACTAAAGCACCGTTTCGCTCTGAGAGGAGAGTTTGGCGTGCCTGTTCAGTGTTTACAAAGACGCGCTCCTCTTTAACGCTAACGTTAATTAGTTGTGCAAATACCTTTTACAACATTAACAATTACGTATACTATGTACAAACGAACAATTAACTTTCACTTTAATCATACTATCATTGTTGTGTTATTAAGCAAAATAAGCAAAAGTTTTACTTTTGTTGAAATGTTTACACTGTTGTTACAGAATATTTCGTTTTGCACTTTTTTGTATTGGATGTTTATCTTTATTTTTGCACATTTTAGCAAATAAGCAATACTTTTACTTTTGTTGAAATGTTTACACTGTTGTTACAGAATATTTCCGTTTTGTACTTTTTTGAATTGGATGTTTATCTTTATTTTTGCACATTTTAAAGCAAAATAAGCAATACTTTTACTTTTGAAATGCTTATACTATTGCAGAATATTAAGATTTGCACTGGATGTTTACTTTTATATTTGCACATTAAAAGCAAATAAGCTACTTTTAATTTTGTTAAATGTTTACATTGTTACAGAATATTTTGTCATGTTGTTGTCAATGTTGACTGAGTGGCCATACTTTTTTTTTTGTAAATAAAAGCCATGCCTTTTGAAAAAACTGGCCTACATTTATTTTTTCATCTTCATTTTAAATAAAAAAAATAATCGGTAAAAGGAAAAATAATCTATAGATTAATCGAAAAAAATAATCTATAGATTAACCGATTAATCGAAAAAATAATCTATAGATTAATCGATAGAAAAATAATCGTTAGCTGCAGCCTTAATTATTATCAATCTACTCGCTAATTCATTGTTAATATCTGGTTATTTTCTGCTGTAACATGGTTCTATCTACACGTCTGTTCAAATGTAATAAGCACTTATTATTCTGTTTGGATACTTTAGATTAGTTTTAGGCGATACTAGAAATGTGGGGTATCTATCCGATACCAAGTAGCTACAGGGGCAGAATATTGGTCATACCAACACTGATAATGATACTTACAACTTTCAAAATCATTGACTAATTAAATTTTGATCACATTTATATTCAGACAAAAACACAGAATGACAGTGTAACAATATCAAATAATTAAAACATTTTTTTTTTGCCCTTAAAGCAATGCATTTAAAAATGTTGCTTATCGTTCAAAATCATTATGAAAGACATGACGGAAGTATTTTTTTTTTTTTTAATTCAATCTATCTCGTAAATAACTACCGGTAAATAAAAGTCCACTTACAGCGTAGCCAATGGGAGGTCCTCTAGTCCACCCAATAAAAAAATATTCAAAAAGCGCCAACAATACTCCATTTACATTTCGTGACTCGAATATTATTAACCAAGTATTAGTGATAGTTTTTTTCAGCGCTAACGCAGACAAACTATTTATAGCGGTGCCATGATCACCAGCTTGTGTGCCAATGTTGACATGATCGACTGATCAACTGCTTCCTCGTTTCCTAGCTTGCTAAACTTTATTCTAGATCATAAATTGTGCCTCTCACCTGGATAGTAGAAGAACGAGGACGCATTCAGACATATTGGTACACTTTGACAGCCAATTTAGAACGACACAAAAAGACCCTTTGTTACACCCACCTTTTCTTCGCAAGGATTATGAGTCATTCTTCATCTAAATGAGAATATATGAACATCCTAGCAGCCGGCATCCTAATGACAGCAGACCTTGTAAAGTAGTGATGATTTATTGAGTTTGTGGGCTTTCATAATGTCTGCAGTAAGTAATAATCAGTGATGATGTTGGGGGAAACGTTTTTGAAATAATGTGTCGTGTATGCTTAAATTGAGCAAAATACAAAAATTGATAGCATTGATAGCAGTGAGCTAATGCTAGTTGACTAAGGGTGTAACGGTACGTGTATTTGTATTGCACCGTTTCGGTACCGGGGTTTCGGTTCGGTGGTGTACCGAACGAGTTTCCACATGGACATATTAAGTAGCGTACCGCAAGTTGTGTAAACAATGCACACCGAGGCACAACACACGGCATGCTACCAACGACCAGGCTACGCGAGACTGACCATACGTCCTCTTTTCACCGGACATGTCCTCTTTTGCGGGGCTGTCCGGGCGGAGTTTCTTAAATGCCTCAAATGTCCGGCATTTTGAGTATATTTTCAATGTACGTTCAGGGTTAAAAACAAAACAAATGGTGGAGGTGTGCGCGCAGCAGCATTCGTGAGGGAGGGGCAGAGACAGAGAGAGCGAGAGACTTATGATAAACGCGCATGCGTCGCCAGGCTCTTCTTTTTATCGATAGATTTATAAGATTTGATGTTTTATTATCTGTAGCAGGGGTGTCAAAAGTGTGCCCCGGAGGCCATTTGCGACCACAGCTAATGTTTTAAAGGCCCACGGCACATTCTAAAAATACTATTAAAATAAACAAAAACATAACAAAAGTGAAATAAAAAAGCTTAAAGGTTGAATGTAATTCAGAAAAAGTTGCAATGTTGACTAATAAAACAAAGCTGTTTTTTTTTTCTTTCAAACTGTCATTGCTCAAAACATAATATTGAATCAAAATCAATGTTATTATGAATTATTGACCTATCCAAGATTCCGATTACTTCACATCAAATATTCCATTAAGAAAAATATTTTTGGTGGAAGATTTTGCAAATTTGGTATATAAATAACCAAAAAATTTATATTTTGTTGTTTTCTTACTGTACCGAAAATGAATCGAACCGTGACCTCTAAACCGAGGTACGTATCGAACCAAAATTTTTGTGTACCGTTACACCCTTATAGTTGACACACTGAGCCGACAGCTGCTTCTGCTTAATCTCAAACTTGCTAAAAGTAAATTCTAGATTATAATTCATGCATCTCTCATCTGGTAGTAGACAAATATGGCCATGGACTGACAGGCTGGTCGACTTTCACATCCTGAGATGGCAAAAAAAGACCCCATAAGATGCCTCCAGCAGGAATGTTTTTTTTTTAACCCTTCGTGAGGATTGTGATTGAATTTTCATCTAAACGGAATTGTGTGAGCGTCTCAGCGGTTGAGATCCCAGCGAGAGTGGAAATATTACAGTAAGTAGAGGTGGGGGAAATAATCGATTTTTAGATGCATCGCAATTCGGACATGAAGGATTGTAGAATCGATTAGTAAACGTCAATAATCGATATATTTATTGTAAATAAAGTAATGCTGACAGTTCTAAAATGTAGCTGACTGCAGCAAGCCACCTCACCGAGATATCCGACCAGCTCCTTTATCATTGGGCACTTATGTTCCAGTTTTGCACACATTTTCATTACGGTAGTTTAATAAATGTGGGAATTAATTTAACTGCTTCTTATTCCAAATAAATTGTTTTTTAAAGTTGCAAATGATAAACGCTTATTTAGTGAAACAAAAAGAAATGTAAAACTGCATCAATATACATAAATTAAAGAAGCATCAATAATCGATTTGTAATTGAATCGTAGCTCCTGAATCATAATCGTAATCAAACCGTGAGGTGTCCAAAGATTCCCACCTCTAACAGTAAGTGTTTGTTTTATTGTGATTTCTTATGGTTAGTTTGCATGTTTAGCACCGAGCAACGCTGCGGATGCTACTGTGTCACAATAAAGCTGCATCCGCCGGGTATCAGTAAGCTTCTAAAAGTGAAGTTCCTCTTTAAGACCTCACTGTTTGTATACTCGTGTTTTTTTCTAAACTCAACAAAGTTGATGCTAATCAACTTGTTTGCTATCCTTTTATCCAAATGAAAATGGATAAGAGAATCGATAAAGAAACAAACCGTTAAGCAGAATCGAAAGTGGAATCGGAAACGTAAAAATCTTATCAATTACCGTTTGTAGTGAGAAGTAGTTTTATATTTAGGTCAATAAGATATTTATACAATAAAGATTCATTTTCTTGCTCACCTGCTGTTGTTTGAGGGCCAGTGGTTGGTTGGCTTGCGAAGGCGGCACTTGCTTTTGTTGATTGGCGTTCTGTTTGGCACGACGCTCCAGGAACTGCTTGGCAAAGTCCTTGGCCTCGGGCGTATCCCCCAGGTAGGCCCTGACGTAGTCGTGCACCTCATACGGAGAGTCCACTTCTTTCAGGAAGGATGCAAATGTGGGAACTGCAAAGCAGATTTTTGTTTTTTTGGGGGGGGGGGGTTCCAAAAAAGTGGGAGCTGAAACCATGTCTGCCTTGATGCAGCATATTTCTGAAGTATTTACCATCCAGATTGTTGGCCGTGTTGAGGCTGTGCAGTGTGTCTTCACACCACTGCATGAAGGTGTCCTGGTGGCTCTTGTTGACGCCTTGGAACAGCTTGAGTAGCTTCTCTTCCTCTCCCACCTTCTTGTTTGCTCGCCCACTTGCAGAATTACTACACAAACCCAACAACATTCATAAAAAGAGATAAGTCGGCATGACTCACAAATTACTTTACCTAGCAAAGATCATGTTGGCAGCTTTTGTTTGAGGTATACCTGAGGTTGGCATTGCCCTTGTTTTTCTGTGAATTGCCTTTCCTGGTGGGTGGAGGCTGCTGTATTGCCTCCTTAACAGCCTCATCCCAGAAGCCCATGTTGGAGTTGTGGGTGTCACCCCAGATGCTGCTTGAATCTAAAGCCCAGTTTGTGCAGGGAATGGTGTTTGCTGACCCCCACACAGAGTTGCTCAGAGATGTCTGTGACAAGAACAAAAAAGTCTGTTAACATGTTCAGACCATCATCATAACTGTTATTGGTTATGCAAATGACTGGCTGAGGTCTACTCTTGCATCATGTGGGTTACATACAGTTCTGTTCTGCGACCTGGTCTGCTGGGTGACAATTGGATGGTGCGGTTGCTGCTGCTGCTGCTGCTGCTGCTGCTGCTGCGGCGGCTGCTCCTTCTGGTTCATCTGTTGTGCTTCCTCCCTCTGGATCTCTAGCAAGGATTTTGTGACAGGGGGCTGATTCGCCACATGGCCCCACCCTGACAGCTTAGCTTGGGGCTGCTGGGCCTGTTGCAGGGCCTGTTGCTGCTGTACCTTCAGGAGTTCCTGTTGCTGGCGCTGCTGCTGCAGGCATATTGATATATATGAATGATATGAAAACAACAAGTTGGACAGTGATCAAGAGACTGCTTACGTCAACTTGAGCCTGTCTTTCTCGTTCCTCCTCTAGTTTCTGGATCTCGGCCAGTGACAGCGCGTTCTGAGCCTGGTTGATATTGTTGGCTGACTGCTGACCCCACTTTGAGGACAATGGAAGCTGGAAAGACGGGAAAGAATGCTGGGTGAACTTTCAACATATCCATCCTTGCTTTTTTAAAAGGTCCAATATTTTCAGTTATCACCTGATGACAATGATGACAGTTTTTTTACGGTATGCTGGACCTGTACTCTTTGCTACTTCATAGACCAACGCTTAATTAATAAAGTATTTGTGTCTTACTACTTTGCATCTTGCACTTTAGCTGCTTGGATAGCTCTGTATTGCTTTGTTTACCTTCATTTGTGCTAGCTGCTGCTGCTGTTGAAGCCGCCTGAGCGCCTCCTGCTGCTGCTGCCGTTGTCTCTGCTGCTCCTGCTGTCTCTCTGCCTCCTGCTCCCTCTTCTTCTGCTCCTCTAGCTCCTGCTGAGCCAGGGCAGCTGCAGCAGCAGCAGTAGCAGCAGCAGCTGCAGCAGCTGCCTCTGCCCGTTTCTCCTCTTCCTGTCTTCTTAGTGCTTCAAGCTCCTCCTGTTTCCTGCGCTCTTCCTCCTGGAATAGGACACACCACAATTGAGGGAGACAGCTAACAAATGTAATAAGCAAGAGAATAAATGTTTGGCTCACCTGCTTACGAATGAACTCCTCACGTTTCTTCCTCTCTTGCTCTTCCCGTCTCCTCTCCTCAAGTCTTCGCAGGTTTTCCGCCTGTGCCAGTCTTTCCTCCTCCTCTTTTTGCCTCTGATGTGCCTCTTCCTGTTCTCTCTGTCGTCGGAGCGCTTCCTCCTACAGTTTTACATCAGTGCGTGAGTCTCGGCAGTCGAAAAAAGCATGTATTCTCTTGACCTGTTTTTGTCGCGCCAACTGCTCCTCTTCTAGGCGCTTGCGCTCTTCTTCCTGACGAGCCCGCAAAGCCTCGTCCTGCCGCTTCCGCTCTTCTTCTTCCTTTTTGGCTCTCATTTCAGCTTCAAGTCTCTCTAGTTCCAACTGATTAATGAGATCAGAACAGAATAACTATATTATTGCTCCTCTTTGGCAAAAGACTCATTCTGTCTCTAAAATCAGATTGCATTTGAGGGGAGAAAAGTTCTGATTTTATTCATTTTACATGGTAAAAAGGTAGACACGCATGATCAAGAAAACAGCAACATAAGTTGCAATATGAATTACCTTTGCAGCTTTCGACTCCAATTGCTGCATCTGCTCGATGGTTGGCGCTTTCGCTATGGAGTCTATGGGCAAGTCCCACACACTGCTGCCAACCCATGCTGTTGACAAGGAATTCAGAATGACACCTGTACCTTCTTTTGCTTTGCAAATTCAGAAAGGTTCAAACTCACTGCTTGAAGCTGCTGGTGGGAGGCTTGGCGCACAGGGAGCCTGGGAGGATGGATTCTGCATTTCCCAAACAGAACCTGTGTCAGGTACAGACAGGCAACGTGTAACAGGAGGTAGAAGGCTCTCAGATGTTCTGCAAAAAAAAGGAACAAATAATAATGTCATGGTAGGCTCAAGTATATGTTATGGTGATGAATGAAAACTGAATGGTATGGACCTTATCTTAAGAGCCTGGTATTGCTGTTGAAGCAGGTTAAGCTGCTGTTGGTGTTCTTGCTGCTGCTGAGGAGGAGCTGAGCTGAGGACTGCAGCCTTTTGCTGGGCCAGGGCGTGAGCATACTGCTGCCTAAAGGCCACAAGACATTTCACACCTGAATAACTTGTAATATTTAAGTGTCTGTCGTTTGTGCTTCACAATAGACAATCAAGACGGACATTGCTTGCTACTCCTTCAGCATGCACATACTAAATGTGCTCATTTGGTTATCTGTATGTACCTTAAGCGGTATTGATATTGGAGCTGTTGTAATTGGTAAAGATTGAGCGTGGTAAGCTCCTGCTGCCTCTTCAATCTTTCTTGATCACCGTCACCCTGCATTATATCACAAGTGACAAGACAAGACATTTTAATAACAGGCTACAAACAAAAGGAGGGCTCAGGGTCCAGTTGTGCTAAGTAAATAGAATCAGAGGAAGGTTGCCCATTTATATATCATGACTTGCTGTAATGACTGCTTGGTCAAATGGTTTATAGCTTACTTACTATTTAACTTCATTAAAAACTGACCCAGGACCAGTTTTCCCCAAAACATGTATGAGATAATGTGTTGCTGCGACTGAGTACCAATGCCTAAAGACGTACATATACCTGCAGAGGTGGAGGTGCAGGCCCTGGAGTGAAAGGGACTCTTCCCCAAATCTTCATCATCTCCCCCAACGGCTCAAATAAGTCATCACATCCTCTTTTAACTAAGAGAGACATGGTGAAGTAACCTGCCTGGAACCACTCTGCCATCTCCTGGTTACCAAAAGGACCTGACGACAAAAATATAAGAGATGACATTCAACTTACCGTAAGTTAGTGCAGGTCCCCCCATTTAAAAAATACTGTTTATGTTCTCACATACCGTAAATTCCAGACTATAAAACGTTTTCCCTTTGAACACTACGGCTTAAAAAACTGTGCAGCTAATTAAATGATTTTTTTCCGCTGACGTCCGGCTATAAAGTAAATAGTTAAAAAACAAAACAAAACAAAAACACTGAATAGGTGGGTTATTGTTTGTGCCGCAAGTACAGATGCCATTCGGTCTTCGAGCCGTCCATAGCGTTCTACATGTGAGGATTGGTTATTTATCACTTCAAGCAACATTTGTAAGTTTTACAGTATAACTAAAGCTGTTTATACTTACTAAACTGTCCCATGTGTGATGTATGTAGGAGTGTTTTAAGCATATTTGTACGTGCTATGGTAATGTAATGAACCTAGCGTTGTTAGCATTAGCTACTATGCTAACATGTTTACGGGTGTCTTCGTTAGTACTGTTAACTTACAATGGCATTCTTTTTGTATTGTTTCAGTTTCGTAAATCCACCAAAACGTCACCATGGACTTGTTGAGTCTGTTTAGCCGATTGGAGAGCTAGCTTCCGCAGCTGGTGGGTCCATGATGATGACTTCTGTTTTATTTGATCATCCGTTTTACTGCCAAGTGACAGGCAACGTTTGAAAACAATTAAGGTATGTACCGTATAAAAAATAAAAATAAATTAATTGTGTAAATAACTAATTTGACAAAATATGTATCTGCGGCTGAAGTTCGGTAGAGTAAATAAATGGAAAAATATTTTTTTCTTCACAAATTTAGTGGGTACAGCTTATATACCGGTGCGCTCTATAGTCCGGAAAATTTGCCCACATTATTGCCCAACTTGCTTCCTCCAGATTGTCTCACCTTGTATCTCCCCTTGAGGGTCTTTGTAAAACCACTTGAGAGCAGCTTCATGGGTAAGTGGAAGGCCCGCGGGTTTGGTCTTTGCTGAGGTCTTTGTTGCAAGTCTGTCATCGTCCACCACACTATCCTGCAAGTATGCCACCATCTTCTCTGCTTCCTGGTGATAGAAAGGTGGAGAAAGCAGAGTGGATGACTTCTACGTGCCAAGTTCACGACAAAGTAAAAAAGTCACATGTGCTGCTCAATTTGTTCGGTTTTGAACCCGATGCATGATCAGATCATGCTAACTTACATGCTCAAGATGCTTCAACCCCTCATCTTCATCTGTGTCATGTAACACAGCAGTGGGCCTGGCGATGGGTGCCATCATACTTGAAGAAAAGGACAGATGGTTGCTCATGGCCACAGGAGCCTTCAAGGGCTTTTGCTGAGGCTGCTGCATGGCAGACAATGGCGTGCGCACTTCTACCAGGTACAAGACAGAAAGGATGAAAAGTGTATTTTCGAATCTTTCAGAGTGAAAATAAAAAAGACAGGTCACCTGTAAGGGTCGTAGAAATACGGGTCATGGGTAGTGACTCAAGCATGCTGTTGGACATGGGGACATGCAGGGGAACTTTGCACAGTTCTGGTGGTTGCTCCAGCGGTGGTTGTCCTTGGGCTGGCCTCTTAGACTCTTCTGTTTTGTTGGGATGGCTTGGCGACACAGATTTGGAACGAGGATGGGCCTCTGTGATTGGTGGAGCGGCAGGTGAAGGAACAGATGGCACCTCATCTAATACTTTGTTCAACCGTGTTAAAACTAAGAGTGGAGAAATGGCATCTTGTGAATGTGTTGTATGTTTGTTCTGCTCCATTAAGATGCATTTGACCACAAACAAAAGGTGAAGTTCTCTCCCATTGTGAGCTGGACCCAGTGGTGGGTTTAAAAAAGGAACTACACATTTTTTTGGAATTTTACCTATCGTTCACAATCATTATTAAAACATGACGGATGCTTTTCATTTTTTAATGCATTCTAAATAGTAAATACATGTGATTAAAAGTCTGCTTACATCGGAGCCACTCTATTCTGCCTGTGAACCCCTATAAAACATCCACACACCTCCAAGGTTTTATATACATGATGTAAGCATATATGTAATGTAGTAACAGGCACATTTGCAATAACATTTAATATTTACGTATTTTGCTCATTTTAAGCATAGGCGTGATTTTAAAAACGCATCACAAAGTTCGCATTTTTTTTCCACAACTCCATCACTGATTACTGCAAACTGCAGACTTTGAGAGCCAACAAAAATAATAAAACATCACTTAATGTACAATATCTGCTGTCATTAGGATCTCGACTGCTAGGATGTTTATATAGTCCTATTTAGATGAAGAATGACTCATAATCCTCGCAAAGAAAAGGAGTGGAACCACGTTTCTTTTTGTGATCTAAATTGGCTGTCAAAGTGTACCAACTTGTCGCCATATGTCCTTGTCCTTCTATTATCCAAATGAGAGGCATGATTTATGATCTACAATAAAGTTTGATGAGCAAGGAAGCGAGGAAACAGCTGGTTGATGTCAACATTGGCACACAAGCTTGTGATCACAACCCCGCTAGTAATAGTTTATCTGTGTTAGCGCTTATAACAATATCACTAATACTTGGTTAATATTCAAGTCACGAAATGTAAATGGAGTATTGTTGGCGCTTTTAGGATGCTTTTTTAAATTGGGTTTTATGGGCGGAATAGAGGACCTCTCATTGGCCCCATCTTTTATGTACGAGTTAGAATGCATTAAAAATATATATACATCCGTCGTCGTGTCTTTCATAATGATTGTAAACGATAGGCAAAATTCCAAAAAAAAGTGCAGTTCGCCATTAGGCAACTCTTTCTCTTACTTTGTTGATTAAATAGGGCACTGGCTTTTAGTCTATGGTTTCACTTTCCTTTTGCCTATGCTCACATACAAAATAAAGGCCTAACCTTTTCGTTCAACAATTTTCTTGGCCTCCGTTTCTGTCTCTTTGGTCTCCTTAGGCTGACTGACATCATCGTCTAGCGTCTCCTTACACTCCTCCAAGGGTTTAAAATCCAACTCTGCCTCCTCCAAGATGGGCTCTTTGGAGGCTTTCTGCTAAGATAAAACAAAGTTGTACTTGTTTCTATGGTAATTATGTAAATATACGCCATTTAGTGACACCCTTATCTTGATGAATTGCTTCTGCTTGCCTTGAGTGAGAGAAAAGCCCCTGATGAATCAAAGGTGCCTGCCTCCCCATCAGTGTCTTCAAGACACCACTCAGGCAGAGCGTCTCTGTCTTCTTCCAGGCTGCCGCTGCCTGACCGCGGCCTCCTGTAGCTGCGTTCGTCGTCTCGTGCGTCAAACGGGACACGGCGCCGCTGTTCTGGGTGTTCACGCCACACCGTAGTCCGAAGCCCATCTAGTAAAAAAGTAAACTAGTTTAAACAAACTCACTGAACTAGTCCTTAAAAAGCTTATGATAAACCTTGGCTTGATTAAAGTAGAGAGGGACAGCTTCGAAAAAGGCTCGCACTGAAAAAATAAATCGTAACGTAACCCTCAGCCCTATCCACACAGGAACTTTTTATAGGTCGGAACAGTATCGTATCAAATTATTTCGGCCTTTCATCAACATGGTAACAGCTTTCTGGGTGCACTGCAACTGTATATATTTGGAAAGATGGCTTCCAGCATTGAAAAGTCTAAACAGTAAACCCACCAAAAAAAACCATGAGCTTTTCCATGTGAAAAGAGCCTTAGACTCTAGTTTAGCTTCAAAGTGCTCCTGAAATAAAAAGATAAGCACAGCGCCAACAGTTTAATAAAATGAACTGATATTGCAGGTCAGCACAGTCACTGTCCCATCGAGAACTCGCCAGGCACCAAACACCCTCATCATCCTCACCGTTCTGATCGTCACGAGAGGTACGCCAGTTCCCACTCTCCGAGCGGATGAAGTCGTGCTTTCTCGGCAGGCCAGAACCAGCGTCCTCGTAGTTGTTTCGAACTGTAAAACATAGTCATTCAGAGAGATGGTTATTGTTATGAATACTCAAAACGCACAGTGATCAAATATGATCTAAAAAACAAGTGTTACGAATGACAACAACACGTACTATGATTAATCTGAAAATGTCCTGGAGCACCTTCTGCATGGAGAAAGAACAGACAGATGAGTGTGTTGACCACAATTAATTCATGAGTTGGATATTCAAGCAAATTATTACGACACCAACCTAGGTCTTTTCGACCTGGCTTTTCAAACCTCTTATCTCCCCTGGTAGAAGAAAAACACACCAAATCTCAAACGGGATAACACACTAGGCCAAGTTATTATTCAACTGTGCATCAAAAGTTGATCTAATTGAAGTGTCAGTACCTTTCCTCCCAGCTCTGGGAGCGATGCATCTCCCTGCCCCCGCGGCCAAAACCTTCCACATCATCGAAACTTCTTTGGTAAAACCCTCCGTCTCCTCTTCCTCGGCCTGAAAACCACCAAAAGCTGGGATGACTTGTCATTGTCGGCATAATTAGATGTGACATTCTTAATTGTAAGACAGCATCGCAAAGTTTGTTCCCACGATTGAGGCCCATCAGAGTGAGTACAACACCTTCACAGCACTAATAGAACACCACTTGTCTGGGCCTGAATTGGCAAGAGCTTTCAAAAGGAATCTCAGCTATTAGCAGTTGTTACAGCTCTTCTCAATACTGCCCATACGGAACGTCTCAGTCATATGAGAAGGAAATTTTGCTGTGCTGCCACAATCCCCCTCCCACCCCCTCTTAAAATTAGAAAAGGAAATGAGAAAGTGCCTACCTCTACCCCTTGAGATACTTCGACCCCGAGGTGCCCCGACGACTGGACCGCCGCCTCCCCGCCAAAGTACAGCACCACTGTTTACGGACATGACAAAATTTCTCTGCCAATACAAACAAAATCAAACACTCAATTAGGAACATGTGTATGCAACTTTTATATTTCAGCAAAGTATTCAATAAACGAAAAGCGGATCATCTTCAGTTTAACAATTTATTTTCAAAAGTGTCTGTCACTTGATATATTAAAACAAAAACAGAAATTGACTCTTTCAAAGTGACAGATGGAGGTAGTAGGAAATTATTATACTATAATATTTTATAGAAATTGTTTCACTGCAATCCTGTGTTTTTGTCTGATTATAATTGTGATCAAAAATGTAATTATTCTTATTATCTTGAAAATGTGTAATATCAGTATGGACATTGGTAAGACCAATACGGCCCCTGTAACTACTCGGTATTTGATTGATACCTACATTTGTAGCATCGTCTAAAACTAATGTTAAGTATTGAAACAACAAAAGAATAAGTGTTTATTATATTTGAACAAAGGTGTAGATAGAAACATGTTACAACAACAAATAAGCAGCTATTAACAGTTAATTAGCAAGTCGATTAATATTAGTTTTGAGAAAATAATACACCAAGAAATTACGCAATATGTTACCGCAGATATCACTGCTGCCAAGTACCAACATTTGGTGTTTGCAATCCAGTAGACCCTTGTTTTTGTGCTTGTCAGAGCTGATATCTATGTTCTAAGCTGATGTGTTTGCTAGGTTGCTAGCAATCAATGCTATACGCTATACACAGTGCCCACTACGGTGGTACACAGAGTCAGCGGCTACGGTTTTCTTTTTTTTTTTAAATGCCACTTTAAACCTGAGCTTAAAGAAGCCCTATCATGCAAAACTAACTTTTTTTAATCTTTTGGTACCTTCGGTTGTGCATTTGGGATCTGCATAAATCCCAAAAATTTGAAATCAAAGCATGGAGGCATTTCTGAGATATTTATAAAACAATCTTGCCTCTGTATCTACTTCCTTCAAACAGTCCATTTGTAAAGTGCACATTTGTTGACATCACCAATTAGGAACATCGTCAGCGGATTATCCATATATGGTATACATCTACCCAGACTGCCTTGCGCGCGTACGACATTTTTAGTTTACCCAACACAGGACACTATTCCAACCTCCAGTCTCATCTGAAGAAGTAAGAAGTTTGAGTTTATTTCGAACATGCATGCATACAACATGATATATCACAATTTCTATTTTTTTCTTTTCAACATGTTCGAAAAGGAGTAGGGAGAAGCAGAGCTTATTTAATCCTACCCCTTTTCCTTTACATAGCAGTTGCTAACACTTCTGTTCACTTCCTGTTTTCAATTTATTCACAATATACTCTATAATAACATAAAAAAATGTATTAAAAAAAAAAAAATTGTGAACTAAGTGTATTTCAAATGGTGAGATAAATAAGATTATCATTAGATTTAGAAAGTTTACCACGGTTGTTCTTCTTCGTACTTTGTAAAACATTAAGTTTGAAGAGTTTCTTGAATTTGATCATATTAGTCTATTGTTTGATTACCTTTGCTTAAGCCAGACCTGGGCATTCAGCGGCCTGCGGGCCACATCCGGCCCTTTGTGCGTCCTTGTCTGGCCCGCGTGAAGCCAATCATAAATTACAAAATAAATTTTAAAAAGTATTGTGTAGTGTGCAATACAACGGTGCTGCTTCTGTTTTGAAAAGCGTTATTTGTATTACTTCGGTGTGGACGTATGCTCGTGCGCGATTGTGAGTGAATGTGAACAGCGGGAGGATAGACGTGCGTGTGGAAGGAACGACATACGTTGAGCTGTGTTAGAATAGGTTGCTCCATAAAAGTTGTAAAGTGCACATCATCTGCTACGTCATCGGGAGGTACGTACCACGATGTTTCCTGGCCACTTTGTCAAGATTGAACGGGAGGGGAAGGACATTGAGTGGGGACTTAAGGTGCCGGCAGCGACTGCAGGTGTCTGTGTGAATCCCGGACGTGAGGAGCTCGCCGCAAAGAGAGGGAGGAAGGAGAGAGGCAGCGTCAACAGGTGCAGCGCACGCTGCTTGGCATGGGGGAATTCCGCCCTCAATGAAGACTCCCAGATTTGATGGCAAGGCGAACTAGGAGGCATTTCATCGCACTTCTGACACCAATTGTAGCGTCCAGAAGAAGTGCACACCAAGTCTGAGGCTCTTTTTAAACGTTTATTGAGCAATCTTTACTAACACAGCTCAACTTAACTCGTTACTTCCACACGCACGTCCATCCTCACCCCTCACCCCTCATTTTCAATCACCTTACAGGCGTGCTACGTTCACAACAATGGGAATTCTGAATATCACTCACTCAAGAACACTACATCAACTTCAGCAGGTTGTTACAATAATTTAATTCGCCATTACACGACGAAGCACGAGGAAAAATACCGGAATCTGTCTGATGAAGCACGCGCGGATGCGCTGATGGTAAAACTGCAAACCCAACAAGGACCTTTTGCCAAATTTCCAACCCCCAGAGATGCAGCCATCAGGACAAGTTTCATCATTTCTCACAAAATCGCCAGAAAAAGTAAGGTGTTTTCTGACGGAGACTTTATTAAGGAGTGCTTATTGGACTCTGTTGCGCTGATATGCCCGGAGAAGAGGGGCGCATTTGAGAACGTGTCACTCTCCCGACGCACTGTAACGAGGCGGGTTGAGACCATCGCTGGAAACTTGGAGCTTCAGCTGAAGAACAGAACGGCCGACTTTGACTGTTTTTCGCTGGCTTTGGATGAGAGCTGCGATGTACGTTACACCGCCCAGCTGCTCATCTTCTTACGTGGGATAACTGCAGACTTTCAAATCACGGAGAAGCTAGCAGCCTTGCAGTCAATTAAAGAGACAACCACAGGTAATGACTTGTTCACATAGGCAAATGCGTGTTTGGACATGTTAGGACTGAAATTGGACAAGCTGGCAGGTGTGACAACAGATGGTTGTCCAAATCTGACGGGGAAAAATGTTGAACGTTTAAAGAGGATGCAGGATAAAGTGACAGAAATTGACATTTTTGCATTGAATTATACATCAGGAAGTGTTGTGTAAGACAGTGTTAAAAATAAAACCATCAAAAGCAATCTGCTTTTGTATAAAGTTAAGTTAGGTTAAATGAAATTATTATTATTATTATAATTTATCTTACGTTATATCAAAAATAATTTGAGCAAAATGTAATTGAAATATTGTCGGTGTGGCCCTCCTGCAGTGCTCAGGTTGCTCATGCGGCCCCCGGTAAAAATTAATTGCCCACCTCTGGCTTAAGCCATTCCATAATTAAAAAAATATATTTTAAAAATATTTGGCTTTATGCAGACAAACTCAAAGCTTTTGTCTACATCAAGAAAAAAATATGAATACAAACTATACAGTCATAAGGTAATGTAATCATGATATATAATAATGCAAGTAACTATTTAAAAGGATAAAATAAACATTTATTCCTAATTACTGTATAATTGTTTACTATTGTACTGTAATTAGACGCTAAATAACTTTGCTATCCTAAAAAAATACACAAACAAAAATGAAATGGTCAAATTTTTGTAACCTTAATAAATAATGAAAATCTTAAAGTGCATTTTTTCCCAGTTGGAAAAAGGAGGTTTTTTTGTTTATTGCCATAACGTGATTACAGCGGCATTTTCGCTCGTTCGTTCGTTGATGGGCTCATATCGCTCATCCTATTTGAAGCTGAAATATTCCCACAGCACGACTAAAGGTTTAATAATCCTATGTTTTTCCTCTTAATTTGTGTTACTTTGCGGCACTGGCGAGTCGCGAGGCTCTCTGTACTGTGAGTGTGTTGGCGGCGGTGCCCCGCTCTCATCTCCGCCAAGACAAAGATTGTGACTGACTAAAAAGAGGGGTCACTGTTCAGTTATTTCCACTGTTAAACAAACGCGTTCAGGTGCTGAGAGCGTTTCACAAAGTCAGGCGTCTTTCTTTATGTTTGAAGCGAGAAACGAACCAACGTGAGGTTAAACAATTCTGATTAAGGAACATGATGGTCACTCAAACGCCGATAACAGCGGAGAAAAAAACCCTAACTCAGCGTCTCGCGGTTATTTACCGCATTAATAAAAACCTCGATGTCGATTCGATTTCGATTAACCTCGCAGCCCTAAACCACCATGCGCCGCTGATCTCGCACATCTGTGATGTTGTGTTGTGGTGAACGTCACTCAAAAGAGATGGCTGGTGGCGGTCACCGATGTCCATAGAGCCCAATAAAAGCAAAAAAGCTAAAAAACAAAACAAAACAAAAACCCAATATCTTACGAGCGGGGATTTAAAGGCTAATCAAATGATCGCCATCATGGACAATCCTGGCCACCCACTCCACCAGACAATTGAGGGACAACGGAGCTCATACTCCAACAGGCTCCTTCAGCTTCGTTCCCACACTGTGCGATTCAAGAACTCCTTCATTCTGCACTCCATCCAGCTGTATAATCACTCGCCATACAGTAATAGATGATATTTGTCTATTACCTGACCGCTTCTATGTTAGCTACCTCTCTTTGTTCATAATGTATATTTTCTGCTGGATCTACTCTATTTTTCAGCTGCCCTTTTTTTTTTGTTGCTGCAGCTGTTACATACACTTTAATATTGTACATAGTAATTAGGATGTGTTATATATATTGTATATATTATATATTGTATATATAATATGTAAATATTACATATTACATATGTTATATTTATATTGCTTTATACCTTTTGTTTTCGCCCTCTTTTTGTGCCTTTGTGTGCATTATCCTTTCCATCTGTATCCTTTCCATCCTTTGTAACTGAGCTACGGTGTGGAACAATTTCCCTTGTGGATCATTAAACTTTGTCTAAGTCTAAGTCTATCAGTGTAAGGGGGCGTGATGAGGAGAGGTTCATTTGCATCCAACAATTCCGCCTCTCAAAATGAGCTGTTTTAAAAGGGAGCAACAAAGTGACTTAAAAATAGGTCTGTAAAACATAATCTATGCAAATTTTTAGCTAAAGAACCACCATTACATGTTATGTAGACCACAAGGAAGTGTTTAAACTGTAGAAAAAAAATTAATAAAATACGAGGGGTCATATGAATTTGTTTCTACATTTAAAACAATTCCTTGTGGTGTATACAACATGTAATGGTGGTTCTTCGGTAAAACATTTGCAGAGATTTTTCCATGCAAGACCCAATCTGCCCCACAACAAGAGGATAACGAAAAAAGAAGGCGCTTAATGACTACAGCGTGAACTACAATGGACGCGTGCAAGACACTCTTGGTACATTTATACCCTATATGGATAATCCGGTGATGTTTTTCCCAACCTATGATGTCTCAAATTGTGCAAATTCCAAACAGCTAGTTTGGCGGACGTAAGGAGAAAGACAAGATTATTTTAAAAAATATCTCCGCAATGCCTCAGCGGTTTGATTTCAAATTTTCGGGATTTATACAGATCCCAAATCCACAACAGGTACCAATATGTAAGAAAAGTTGTTTTTGCATATTAGGGCCCCAGTAATGTAACACATTCACACAGAATATATTCATTAGTATCAATAGGCTGATTGGCAACACTAAATTGGCCCTCGTGTGTGAATGTGAGTGTGAATGTTGTCTGTCTATATGTGTTGGTGCTGTGATGAGGTAAGACAATGGATTGATGGATCATAATATGATTGACAAACTTAAGTATTTTATTTTCTCACAAAAACTTCATATTCCGGGAGATTTATATTTGAGTCGAGATGTCTGAAAACGCGTGCAATTCTGGAAGTCTTTCGGAGAATCCAGAAGAGTTGACAGTTAAGAGTAAGCAGCTAAATTAAGGGCATTTGTTATTATCGTTTATATGCCAAATAATATATAGTTATCGTAAGAGGCTGCAAAGTAGATTTTACGCCATATTGGCCATCCCTAATCTAAAGCATACATTCTAATGGAAATTAAATACTAATAGGAGGTAGGAGAACACCAAGAGTCATCATAACACAATATTTTCTTATTAAGATAGTCTAATAAAAACACATGGGATGAATTGGCCCAATGTTTTAACATCACCAGGTGGTGTAATTTGAGCAAGCAGCCTTGTGGTTGCTTTCGACAGAATGCTCAAATTTATGACATGCAATCCTACCTGTTCTTCCTCTGTAAAAGACACAAGTGCCAGGGGCGGCAAGGGCTCCTCTTGCAATATGGGCAGGAACTCCTTATCATATAGGTCTACGGGGATCTAACAGGAAAGAGTAATACATTTTAAAAATCAATCAGTTTGGAAACAACATCTACAAAATCTAATAAAACAACTGCATTTATGTTCAAGTCTTGCTGACCTTGTGGTCTTCTACATAAAGTGCTAACATTTCTTCTCTCCCGTAGCGATAATCTGCAAGTTTGTACTTTGGCAATGCAGGTGAAAGAGGCGGCGAGGCAACAGTGATGCTGCTGCTTCCTCCGCCTCCGCTGCCTCCACCTCCACCTCCACCTCCAGATAGGGCACGGAGCCTGCAAGGAAGCAATGTTTAGTGGACTATACTAAAGCTTACTTGACATGCCTGAACATGTCTGTAAAACTGTTTTTTATCTCACCAGTAGGGGACACCCCTCTACCAGTAAACAAAATTATTTGACAGCAGATCATAAATTGATCCTGAACAATGTCATACTTTACCATTCAGGTCCAAAGTTAAGTGTCTGGGTCTCGGCCATTCTTCCTTGAAGATCTAAGATGTAAAATAAGCAGTTGCTATGTAAGGTTATGCTGCCACATTAAAAACACATTGATTACAATGTAAAAATACTGGCAGCGGTAAAGTTTAAATCCATGAAGGAAAGAAGAAAGTGAATGAATGTTTATAACTGAATAAATTTACATATGCATAAAAATGTGTTTTCTTTTGTATTTTTTTTTATGGATTAAATAACATTTATGACAACCTTTTTCCAAAACACAATATAGAATGTGAGATATAACAGGATAATGCATACATTTATCGTTTGTTTTCAAAACGGTTAGAAAAAAGTGGGACCCCAAAAATTTACTGCGGGACCCCATTTTTATGACTTGATGGGATCCCTGGCACCCCATTTTGAAAATTCCTAGCGCCAACACTGATGGAGTAGTGGTGCGTGCAAAACAGCAGCAGGCGGCTGTGGCATGCGGGACGGTTCTAATACTAATCAAATATCATCCCGGGGGCCATAGATCATTCCTTCGCGGGCCGGATCTGGCCCGCAGGCCTTGACACATAGGTACTAGAACGTTGTCCTTCTCGGGAATGTACTTGCTAGCCACCAAAATGGCTATACAGATAGTTGGCCATGAATTGTGAACATTGTAAGGTATGTGTAGACCTTGTCGACAAAGTTAGCCACTTGCCTTGAAACATGATACCCTTTAGTGCTACTACGCTTTAGGCGACCTGAGACGACCCATACATCCAGTTCCATCATTTCTCGCAGACAAGTGTGTGTCATTAAAATTTGGGTAATTCGACGGTTTAGAGATTATTGGGAATTTACTTGTTGGCCACTAAAATTGCTAGATAGATGGTTGGCGATGAATTGTGAAAATTGTAAGGGATGTGTAGAGTTTGTCGACAAAGTTAGCCACTTGCCTTTAAACATGATACTCTTTAGTGCTACTACGCTATAGGGCGACCTGAGACGACCCATACATCCAGTTCCATCATTTGACGCAGACAAATTTTAATGTGTCATTAAAATTTGGGGGCAGCACGGTGGTAGAGGGGTTAGTGCGTCTGCCTCACAATACGAAGGACCTGAGTAGTCTTGGGTTCAATTCCAGGCTCGGGATCTTTCTGTGTGGAGTTTAAATGTTCTTCTTCCCGTGGGTTCCCTCCGGGTACTCCGGCTTCCTCCCACCTCCAAAGACATGCACCTGGGGATAGGTTGATTGGCAACACTAAATTGGCCCTAGTGTGTGAATGTGAGTGTGAATGTTGTCGGTCTATCTGTGTTGGCCCTGCGATGAGGTGGCGACTTGTCCAGGGTGTACCCCGCCTTCCGCCCGATTGTAGCTGAGATAGGCTCCAGCGCCCCCCGCGACCCCAAGGGGAATAAGCGGTAGAAAATGGATGGATGGATTAAAATTTGGGTAACTCGGAGGTCGGAGATTATTGCGTAACTGTATACTTGCATCAAGTTCTCGCTCCAGCACACCGATTGCGTGCCGGCTCAACTTGTTTATTTGTGGCAAAAGTCAGCTTGCTGCTTGAATTACTTTCAGTTTTGTTCACATGCTTAAACTAAAGAAAGCTAACTCTGGATCCACACTATGCATTTGGCGACAGTAATGACTTCGCTTAGATTTAGTGATCCATTCCCACTATTTTAACTCTGTTTGACCGACATTGGATTCCTTCTGAACAGATTTTGTCAGCTGATTTAATGCATTACAGCTCTTTAGGACACAGAGCATTTCCTGTTGGCAGACGACCAGTGTACAATTTCAATCGGCCCACAGCTATTTTCGATTCTCTCCGAGTGTGGGACTAAGTCAGACACCTGTAATCGAAAAAGAAGCTGGCATTGACGTCAAGACACAAACAGGAATGCCAAGATCGGTTGCAAAGCCCCCCCCCTCAAATGTCAACAGCTAGCCTGTCACATTAAAGCCCAACTCCATGATGCAAGACCACCCTGCCATATGAGCCACAAATGGGGCGACTCACAATTGTCGCCGACCATATGGAAAGCCCGGATAAGCCACGTCGCTACTTAACGCAACCAGTCCAACAGAATAGTGACACTAAATAACACGCTGCAGACGGCCACGATATAAGTGGGACACTGTGTTTAATCACGAATTTATTTCGAACTATATACATTAACGCTACATACACCATGAATAGCCGCCCTTATAACAGCAAAGTTGCTCGGACTGTGGAGTTGTAAAGACCTTTAAATCCAGTGACACGTTTGGAAAAAGTTCCAGGATTGCGTGGACAAGTCAAGTTCAGGTCGTGTTGTCCAGATCCCAACCACGCTGACAAGACTCGCTGTCGCCAAGGGTTAATTTAAAAAAACAATTGTCGTGTTAGCACTATCAGGTTGGCTAGCGCAGCATGACAAGTGGTGAAAAACACAAGGCAACTCCTGTGAAACAGTCACCAACACCTCCCTGGCTGGCTTCCACTAAGTTGTTTCGCTTATGTTAAAACGATAAGTTTCAATCCACGCCAACTACTGCTGCTGCTGCCACACGGGAGCTAACCAGCGTTAGCCACTGAGCTAACATTAGCACGCTAGGCTAGCTCACCAAGTGACCTGCGATAAATCTCAGCGACTCGTCTGTCGCAAATGACGTGGCGATAAACACGCGTGCCACTCCACGCACA
Source organism: Nerophis lumbriciformis (assembly GCF_033978685.3). NCBI lineage: Eukaryota > Metazoa > Chordata > Actinopteri > Syngnathiformes > Syngnathidae > Nerophis > Nerophis lumbriciformis. The sequence continues at coordinate 17,887,772 of NC_084566.2, forward strand.
CGCACACTTGCCGACGTGTGCCGTTATCACGTTTCGAAGATAATGTATGTACATAATACAGACGCTTTGGCACAAGTTAAACCTCAACACTTGTAGCTAGCATGCTAACAGGTTAGCTAACTATCTTGGACGAGGCCTTTCCGAGTAAACATGGAGGCTTTCACAGCAGTTCCGAGCTGCCCTGCTCATCAGTATATGGTTATTATACGGCGTGGCACTTCACTTTCTCGGTTTCCTTGTTTGATAGGGCATTAAACTTTGGCTGTCTTACCTCTGCTTGATGTGACAGCACAGGGTTTGAATTCAAGTTGTGTAGCTCTCTCTAGTGTGATCTCTCTCTCTCTCTCTCTTGCTCGCTCGCTCTTTCTCTCTCCCTCTCTCTCTCTCTCTCTCTCCCTCTCTCCTTTCCTTGCTCTCTCTCTCACACAAGATGGCTGTGGATGTCACATGACAAGCAGATAAAAACCAATACGGCGTAAAAATGTGCTGACTGCGACACATATGTTTACTTCAACGACACAGCATTACCTCTTATTATCTGTATACCATTTGCAATGTGAAATAAAGGTTAACCATTGCGTTATTGGCATCATGCAGCCGCCTGCAGCTATAGTGTATAACATAATTACTCCTAACGTACACTATGCGACTCTTCACATCGTTCGACGTGTTAAACTATTTTTTGAAAACATTTCTTTGCAAAACTGTCGATTAACACAATTCAGATCGGTACAATCCGAAGGTTAGAAGTCAATTGCCACCCATAACATTGAGCAGTGGTAGAAATTATGTGACTTTTGGCTATTTAACATTCGGATATAGACTGGCCGGTAAGGACATGTTTTTGAAATGTATACACAATATACGTAAAGCCATGCAGCTGGCTCGTTGGTCTAGGGGTATGATTCTCGCTTAGGGTGCGAGAGGTCCCGGGTTCAAATCCCGGACGAGCCCACATTTTTTTTTTGGCCTCTTCTCGCTGTAACAAAGATTGGACAAAATCAACATACATTTTACGGAATACGTTTAGCTTTACTTTAATGGTTCTCAGGCGGGTGAAAAAGGCTGAGTTATGTTATAAATATAACTTAATGAATATAATGCATTAATCATATGGAATACTGATTGTAATTTCCCATATTGGTAAAATAATCAAACGAATTAAAAATGTTTTAAGTCCGGCTGACCCCGACGTGATTTGAACACGCAACCTTCTGATCTGGAGTCAGACGCGCTACCGTTGCGCCACGAGGCCCACTGCCCTTTACGTCTAATATATTTTTCTACCTAACTAAGTAGTCCTGATCATGCGTTATGTTTCATAATCCGAACGATATTGAACAAATCCTGACATAAAATAACCAGACTAGTCTCAAAACCTGGTCAATAAAGCAAAAAAAACCCCACTCACAACCCCAATACAACTACATGAGGGATATGCTACAAGTTTAGGGAACAAAACACAAGTTAAAGACCATCTATGTCCTTAAAGACACTAGTGAGATGCCCGGAATAACCTTGGCTGACTTTTAAAAAAGTAAATTTTTCTTTAGGTCCCTTCACACTTGCTCATAAGTTCATAGTATATTTTCTTATCCATTTACAATCAATCGATCTCAGGTAAATTAGGGCATATTTCATTTGACTTTGGTCGAGTGGCGGAATACATTTCATAATAATAAGGAATAATTAATTATGAACATTTTCTTATCTACAATTTGGTAAAAATGCACAAAAGGCAGTACGGTAGTTTAATTGTTTATTCTTAAAGCAGCAATATTACAAGGATTGACTGTACAGTAGAATACAATACATAAATATATGAGCATGGGATGTTGAAGACAGTAACAAATTATAGGCATAAATCAAAAAGTGTATGTTATAATAACACAATGTGTTGAAGTCAAGTGATTTTGGATATCATCTACAGTGAGTGAGCTTAACTATCAAACATTCCAGGATATTCTCCATATCAAACTGCTGGGCGCACACTTTGGTTACCTCTGATGCTAAAACTCTTTTGCTTACAGTCTAAAGCCATTTCTCTCCAAGGAGTGTGATAGCAAAGAGACAAACTATACACCAGTAAATTATGCTTGCCATAAAACAAATAACTCTTAAAAATGTATGTATATCATATATTGCTTGGTAACAATCAGAAGTCATACTGTACATAATTCATGACTTACGTCTAATCTACATGAGGTATGCGTTTGCCTTTTTATGACATATTCCTAAATAAAATCACAACAAGTCCTGCACGACGGGACAGGCTACACAAATATCTGAACATTTAACATCATAAAAATACAGACTATTAAAATTAAAAACAGAACATGAAAGAAAATAAGTTCAGCAAGTCGTAAAGTGCAGTTAAAAGTGGTATTCAAGAGGTATGGTTGGAAAGTCACTTCCGTGCTGGCTTGTCCGCTTAGAATCTGTTGCAGATCCTCGTTTCCACCACGTAAGGATTCTCGAAGTGGCGAATGCTTTGGCACTTCTTCGTCTCACGCCGCTCCACACCTGCAACGCAAGAGTGGGCACATGAATGACAATACCAGTTTTATTTGAAATTTGACATAAATACTTGATTGCGGTGTAGCTAACATAAACACAAAGATTGTCTCACTTTGTAACAAATCTATGCTTGGCAGAATTGATTTGAGCCCAAATGAACCCTATTAAAAACTAGCGTTGTATTTTGCAGTCTAAATAAAAACATATTTTTATAAACTAATCTTAAACTGAACATTTTTGAAGAAAATACTTTAAAAATCAGTTTAATTGACAAATAACAAAAGCTACAAAATAAAGCTACATTAAAATAAATATCAACTAAATATTCAAGATAGTGGAGTTAGCACCATCTACTGGGGAGCTTAACAAATCACACTTAATTGTTCACAGGCTCAATTTAAACTACTGGTACTTGGATTTTGTTTTTATTCTAAAGCATTGTAAATTTGTTAAATTTCCAAAATACTACAAAAATGTTTGTACATTTCAAATCACAACTTATTACATTTAGCTTTTTGTATTGATTGCCCTATTGTGAGGCATTTAGGTTCACATTTTGATTAGATGAAGTTCCCAAAGATGATGCTTATTCGGGTAGAGTCTGCCAATCCATATTTGTACAAGAGAAGAGGAAGTGGCATGCATCATCACCAAAAGCTGTCACGCCTATCAAAATGTTCGCATGAGCTATCACTCATCGCTCCATCCTCCACACTTGGAGTGAGTGTGTCCACTCCACTACGAGTGACTCACAAGAGTTCCCAGTCTGCGCCCACACACCCAGAATTCAAGCTGTATATAAAACGGCAGAATGACAGGCAGGAAGTCTATATTTGGTCAATATTTGTTTCCCTTCTTCCTCCGCACCAAAAACCTGGATTCCCTGTGACTCAATGGTGCGATTCTTTCCTCCTTGCGGGTACAGACGATGTCGATAACGAGAAGCAAAAAAAAACCCAGAGTGTGCACTCACGTTGATGCTGACTGCGGCGTCGGAGGCGGTACGTGTCTTTGCTGTAACACAGCCTGTGGATGTAAGGGCCCAGCTGCCTCATGTTCCTAACACGGCCCGTCACCACCATCTCCTCCCGGACCAGGTACGTATGAGGGAGATACGCCCCTACCTGTGGAAAAAATAAATAAATACTGTCAGTTTGGTTGGTAAATGACAACAAAATATACCTCTTATTAAAAACAATAAACCTAAATGTACACATTTATCCTTATGTTTTAGCAAGTTTTTTCAAGAATTATAGTGTCCCAGGGGAAAATAATATATTTTATAGAAACATTTGTCCATTTGTTTTACTTATTCATGTAAGAAGTCTTCTATCCAGGCTATTTTGTGAAAGAAAGTCATTATCATTACCAGTGCCATCATCAAGGACAGCACCCACCCTGGCTCTGACCTGTTCCACCTGCTGCCCTCTGGGAAGCGCTACAGGTGCATTAAAACCAAAACAAACAGGCTAAAGAACAGCTTCTTCCCCAGGGCCATAACCATCCTGAACGGACTGCCCCATTGTCCCTCATAACTGCCTTCTCTTCGGTGCAATAACCCATTCCACCAACCACCCTGTTTTTGTTTTTGTTTTTTTCATGTATATATTCATTTCACACCATATTCATTGCACTTCTACATTTTTTATATTTTTATATATTTGCACATTGTTTTTCTAGCATGCACACATCGCACTGTATGGAATGGCCTCAATCTCGTTACCTTGCGTAATGACAATAAAGCTGATTCTGATTCTGATTCTGAGTGAAGCTCTCACCTTGAGATTGACAAGCAGCTCCCATAGGTTCCTTGGGCGCATCACCATGGTTGTATTCAGCTCAGTGATGTAGCAGCTGTCCAGTGCAATGTCATAATAAGCAGTCAGGCCCTGGACACCAAGAAGAAATGCATCTTATTACACATGTGATCAAACACTTTTAAAAGGAGAACGTGTCCAAAGTCAAGTCGGGTGGACTCACCCTTTCAAAATCGTGGATGATGTCAGCCGGGTCGCAGCCTCCAAAGTACGGCACGGGAACGCTGATCTGTTCGTAGTTTTCGTCCAAGTAGATGCCCACGTTCTCCTCCAGCTCCTGTCTTCCCCGGAGTGGTGCGTACACCGTGTCCTCGAAGACCACCCGGCAGTGGAAGAAGTCTCTTCCCGCTGCGAGCTGCTGATGTCGTGAACAACGAAACTCAAGTTAGGACGTCACATTGTTCGTAGCGAGCCAATAGAAAATATGTGACGATAACGAGGCCTACTTATTGTCCTAAAAATTATAGCCGATTTATTATCTTAAATAAGTAAATGAACAAAATGGACTCTCAATCTGTTTGCAAAAATGCACTTTAAAAGATATTTAATATCTTGAAGTGTAGGTTTTTACCCCAAGTTGGAAATCTTTTTTTTCCTATCACTTTCCAACAAATTGGGCATACTTGTTCGTTCGTCTGTGTTGACGGGCCGTGACATTTGGCTTTGCGATCATATTTGTTCTGCAAACTATTGTTACTTTGCGGTGCTTCTCACTATCGACTGGCCGTGCATGTGTTGGAAGATAGTGGTCCCGCCTCCGCTCACAAAGACAAAGATTGTGAATGGACAACAAGAGGACCCACTACGTTCATTCCCTTGTGCTATTGAATAAACACGCTCAGGTACTCAAGAATGATGCACAGAGTGAACCCTCTTGCACCCAGATTTGAAGCGATATAGACAATTAAAACAAACACATGGACAATTTGGGCAATGCCTGCAAAGTTATCAAGTTTATTTTTATTTATCGTTTAATTACTTTACTCACTAATTGTGACAGAACAAAAACATCCTTCTGTGTTGGCCGCTTACTACGATATGGCCGATATTACAATGAGTTGCCTTAAATACTAAAAGACATTCGAGAAGTCTGAATGCCAAGCAACTCGCTTCACAAATACATACAGTACAGGCCAGAAGTTTGGACACACCTTCTCATTCAATGCATTTTCTTTATTTTCATGACTATTTACGTTGTAGATTGTCACTGAATGTTTCAAAACTATGAATGAACACATTTGGAGTTATGTACTTAACAAAAAAAGGTGAAATAACTGAAAACATGTTTTATATTCTAATTTCTTCAAAATAGTCACCCTTTGCTCTGATTACTGATTATATTCTAGTTTCTTCAAAATAGTCACCCTTTGCTCTGATTACTGCTTTGCACACTCTTGGCATTCTCTTGATGAGCTTCAAGCACACCTGTAAAGTGAAAACCATTTTAGGTGACTACCTCTTGAAGCTCATCGAGAGAATGCCAAGAGTGTGCATAGCAGTAATCAGAGCAAACGTTGGCTATTTTGAAGAAACTAGAATATAAAACATGTTTTCAGTTATTTAACTTTTTTTGTTAAGTACATAACTCCACGTGTGTTCATTCATAGTTTTGTTGCCTTCAGTGACAATCTACAATGTAAATAGTCATGAAACTAAAGAAAATGCATTGAAATGAGGTACGTCCAAACTTTTGACCTGTACTGTACATGAGTCGCATGATTGCCAAGGTGAGCACACAATTGTATGATTTACTTGACAGTGGTTAACTGTTTATTGTACTTGTACGACAAATGTAGATCTTCTACATCCATGCGTTAACAGAAAGTGACTATATTTTTGTTTTTTATCATAAAGATTTAAACGTATGTTTAATCAAGGCTTCTTTGTCTTCGACCTTCCACGCATTTGCTCTGTGTGCATTTTAAGTATTTATTTAATGTGCAATATTTTCTAATGGCAAAATACTACATGGAATTGAGTAGGTGTGATGAGAACAAACCTGAGGATAGTAGTAGTCACGGTAGGCATAGATGGAGGCTAGCGTCAATCCTACAATGAGGACCACTACGCCACATATTAGAGAGCACAGTCGTGTTGGGAAGTGCTTCTTGCCCTTGACTGGAAGAGTCTGCTGATCCTGGTAAAGACAAACACAATTCAGTGAGATGATTCTTCATCAACATGGACTCATGTCAAACACTGATATAACCTAACAAGTGAGATGATTCTTCATCAACATGGACTCATGTCAAACACTGATATAACTTAACAAGCCTCATTTGGAAATAGTGAGATCGGAAGTTGCACCTCGCTGCAGCTCAAAGTGTACCGGCTATATTCCAAGACCCGATGAGTCAGGCGAGGAGATCTGATAGACGTAGGACTGAGCGCAATGAGGCACACCAGCAGATGCCCGCCCACAGTCTCACAAGCAATCTGCCGCCTTCACTTTACTACTGTTGCTATGGCGAGCGGAAGGGGAGCTCTGATTGCGTCAGGCTCTGACGGAGGCGCTGGCTGGCACGTGGCCCGTCTCAGGCCTATTCTGAGCAGAGAGGTGCGCTTCCAGCATCTGTACTTGTGAGCTGGCATCCCCCGGTGGGAGTCAGAAATCCCTTTTGGCAGAGGACGACTTATTAATAAACATGCGCACAGAGAGGCTGTGACGCCTGTTAGAAACACCACATGTGTTTACGTCATACAGACGTGTGGTTGATTCATTGTCGGGAGCTTGTGAATGAGCTTTGCCTAAGTAAACATCTTCATATAGATTATTCAACATGTATTACAGTGAAAAGGTGGGTTGTGTCGGGGACAAGCAGTTCTCCTCAAATAGTGGGTCACACGGTGCTATTCTAGAGGCGAATGTGACCCTGAAAATGTTTTATCAGCAACATGCAGTGTCATACTTCAAACCCCACTTTGAAAAGCGATGCACTATAAATGTGCTCATTGTAGTCATTAATCCTGACTTTGTCATTTTGATTAAAAGAAAATAAATCTGCACAATTAATTCCTTTTTGTGTTGTCAGAGTGATTTATATATTGTGCCCCTGAGTAAATGTTGCTGATCAATTTGGATTTATTAGTACTTAAGAGTTTATCTGAAAAGCTAAATGTTAATAAATAAATAATCTGATGGGTGCTGGTTAGCGCCTTGCATGGCAGCTCCCTCCATCAGTGTGTGAATGTGTGTGTGAATGGGTAAATGTGGAAGTAGTGTCAAAGCGCTTTGAGTACCTTGAAGGTAGAAAAGCGCTATACAAGTACAACCCATTTATTTATTTATTTATTAATAAAACAATGTAAATAAAGTTATACTTTTTTGTTGTAAGTTGATCTATATTTCTTTTGTGTTGTCTTTAATGTTAATGAGGATACAATGTTATGCAGAGATATATTGATATAATATGTATAGTTACATTGGAGTGGGTGAGAAGCACTCGTCTAAAATGGGACACAAGCCATTGCATTAGGTACACCTAAACCTCCAAAACTGCCTCTTTGTCTAGTTTTTAAAGACACGGTGTATTGGTGTCGAACTGCACTGTAGTATTTAGTTTATTTGGAATATGCTTCAAATAAGTCACAAACAAAATAATGCTTACTCTTGCACATTTATACATGTCCAAAAAGCAGTAAAACTAATGAAAAAATCTCCGAATCGAGCAGTTACCGATATTCTGTTGGTTACAAATAAGTAAAAAGAAACATGGGTGACAAAAATAAAATATCAGTTATTAGTTTAATAAATAACAACATATATGCAGTATTATCAAAAAAATATCACTTTATTTGCAAAGCTTATTAAACCCAATGTTAAATAGCACAAAAAGGTACTGTTTTGTCTTAGGTTTAGTCTTCTATGGAAAGTTTGTATATTTTTAAAATGTAATTCACAATAGTAGGTGCATATGTAACATCATACTTTTTAATATTTTTTTTACTGTAAAACAATACCAAGTATAACTGTCAATCACAATGTGATCTTTGTATGTATGCACATACATTCAATGCATATCTTATATTAGGATTATGTGAGCATATTTAATGCGTCCAGGCTTGAAACCCGTGACGTCACAGGTTTTCTGCATAAAATTGACTAGTTTGCTTGAATGTAATGTTATATCAGTGGTTCTTAACCTGGGTTCGGTCGAACCCTAGGGGTTCGGCAGAGGTCAAGACACACCCGACTCATCGTGTAAATAAAGACTTCTCCCTATCGGCGTATTACGGATATGACAACAGCAGAAGTCACACTGATTTGCAAGTGTGTACTTTGTTGTGAGTTTATGCACTGTGTTGGTTTTGTTCTTTGAACAAAGTGATGTTCATGCACAGTTAATTTTGTGCACCAGTAATAAAACATGACAACACTTTAGAATGGGGAACATTTTCACCATTCATTAGTTGCTTATTAACATGCAAATTAATAACATATTGGCTCTTAACTAGTCATTATTAAGGACTTATTAATGCCTTATTCGGCATGGCCTTATTATAACACTAACCCTCTAACCCTGGTCCTAACCCTAACCAAATAACTCTAAATTAAGTCTTTGTTAATTAGAATATGTTCCCCTAGTGTCCAAAAAAACTCTAAATTAAGTCTTTGTTACTTAGAATATGTTCCCCATACTAAAGTGTTACCAAAAACATATAACTTTGTCTTGAATTTGAAAAAAAAAAACATTTTATTTTTCACTAAAGGGTTCGGTGAATGCGCATATGAAACTGGTGGGGTTCGGTGCCTCCAACAAGGTTAAGAACCACTGTGTCATATGGACAAACATAATATATAAACACCACCATGCAAAATTATCTCCAAACTTCTGCCTGGTAGTGCATGAGTGTGACGAAGCAGGTAGGGCTGCAAAGGTCAACAAAAGGTGACGTCATGTTAACGGCTGCACTCGTGCACCTGCGCTTCTATTGCCCGAAAACGTCAACAACTGCAATTTATAATAGTTTTCGCCTTCAGCCAATGTCAAAAACTACAATAAAAATCCGCCCAATGTCACGGATAGCAAATGATGTATTTAAATAAAAAGTATGTTAACTCACGTGAGCCTGAGGTATAACGATGTGGTCTTCCTCGTTGTCTTTGTCGGCCTTCGGCGCCGAAACTGCCTGGAAGGTTATCTTCACCATTTTGTTCTCTTTTATTGTTGCGTTTGTCTCCACTCGAAGATGAAGCTCGCTGGCTTCATGTAGCGAATTGAAGAGGTTTTATATCTACTGACAGAGTCTCTGTGACCTCACAAGCACGTCTACTGTGACGAATAAGCACTGCGTGGGTAACACGGAAGAATCGCCCGAACGCTGTCAAAATAAGAGCATTGCGTCAACGCCACGAGGTAAAACATATAGAATACAAACGTTTTTGGGTGTTAATCCTGTTCTCATACGAATATAATGTCATATTTAAATGATTCGAGTACATAAATTAAATTATAGGTCCTATTTGGGCTATTCGTTCCCATTTCATGCCCTTATTCTGAAAGTAAATGCCCTACATGGTAGTTTTCCGTGTTTTAGTACAAATCGTGAAAGGCATCATCCTCCGGAAGTGGAGCTTTGCATCAAAGTCCTTGCAGCTAAATGGAGTTTGTGCCAGATTTCCAACCCTGGCACATTTTTGATAAGCCGTATAATATCATAGCTATGAATGATACCATTTTCCGGTGTTAGTTATTTAAAGCATGTGGAACAATGTAGGCCTACGCGATAGCTGTTTGGATTGTGTATAAATGTGTTACACAATATAAGCCTTACATATTACGAAACCAAGAGAATAAATAAATAAAAAAGTGCATATTGTTGTAGGTGTGGCTAAAAGTTGTTATTACCTTTGGTAATTGTATCCACACTAAAAAGTGGAATAAAATAAGTACTATTAATTGATTATTACGATATTAGCTATAGTATACCTTTCAAATTTGTACACTAATTGTACAAACCTCATAGGAGAATAGCACGTTTTTTGGGAATATTCCCTATAATTCACAATCCTTATATATGACAAGTTGTTTTTGTTTTTTTGTATGCATTATAACTAGGAAAGAAATGCGATCAAAAGTCTGCCTTTAATATTTTTTTTACTTATGATGTTATATTATTTATTTATTCACTGTTCTGTTACAGAGAACAAGGACATGGGATAACATTTTTATGATATGAAAAGGGGCAGGATTAAATAAGCTCTGCTTCTTCCTACTCCTTTTCGGACGTGCTGTAATAAAACAACTGGAAATATGTGATGCATTACATTGTATTGTATGTATGTTCGAAATAAACTGAAACACCTCACGGGTTTATTTACTCCGGCTTCCTTCCACCTCCAAAGACATGCGCCTGGGGATAGGTTGATTGGCAACACTCAATTGGCCCTAGTGTGTGAATATGAGTGTGAATGTTGTCTGTCTATCTGTGTTGGCCCTGTGATGAGGTGGCGACTTGTCCAGGGTGTACACCGCCTTCCGCCCGAATGCAGCTGAGATAGGTTCCAGCACCCCCCGCGACCCCAAAAGGGACAAGCGGTAGAAAATGGATGGATGGATGGATGGATGTATATATGTAATGTAAGAAGGCACATTTATAATAATACTTGTAATATTTACACATATTGAGCATTTTTAGCATACAGCTGCGCATTGATTTCACATGCATCACAATGTTCACTTTTCCTTTCGAAAACATCACTGATTACTACTCACTGCAGACTTCATGAGAGCCAACAGACATAATAAAACATCACTTACTGTACAATGCCTGCTATCACTGGGATCCCGACTGATAGGATGTTCAAAGAGTGGTCAAGACGGCTCAGAAGATCATCGGCCGCCCTCTCCCCTCTCTGACGGACATCTACACCTCCCGCTGCCTCAACAGAGCCAGTGCCATCATCAAGGACAGCACCCACCCTGGCTCTGACCTGTTCCACCTGCTACCCTCTGGGAAGCGCTACAGGTGCATTAAAACCAAAACAAACAGGCTAAAGAACAGCTTCTTCCCCAGGGCCATAACCATCCTGAACGGACTGCCCCATTGTCCCTCATAACTGCCTTCTCTTCGGTGCAATAACCCATTCCACCAACCACCCTGTTTTTGTTTAGTTTTTTCATGTATATATTCATTTCACACCATATTCATTGCACTTCTACATTTTTTATATTTCTATATATTTGCACATTGTTTTTCTAGCATGCACACATCGCACTGTATGGAATGGCCTCAATCTCGTTACCTTGCGTAATGACAATAAAGCTGATTCTGATTCTGAATTGTTCATATATTCCCTTTTAGATGAAGAATGGCTCATAATCCTCGCAAAGTAAAAAGTGGGATGGAACCAAACAGCTTTTCGTGTTCTTCTTGCTCTAAATTGGCTGTCAAAGATGACCAATTTGCCGGATTAGAAGGGAATAAGCGGTAGAAAATGGATGGATGGATGGATGGATTTTCTCATTCTTCTCAGGCAGCACGGTGGAAGGGGGTGAGTGCGTCTGCCTCACAATACGAAGGTCCTGAGTAGTCCTGGGTTCTGGATCATTCTGTGTGGAGTTTGCATGTCCTCCCTGTGATTGTGTGGGTTCCCTCCGGGTACTCCGGCTTCCTCCCACCTCCAAAGACATGCACCTGGGGATAGGTTGATTGGCAACACTAAATTGGCCCTAGTGTGTGAATGTGAGTGTGAATGTTGTCTGTCTATCTGTGTTGGCCCTGCAATGAGATGGTGACTTGTCCAGGGTGTACACCGCCTTCCGCCTGATTGTAGCTGAGATAGGCTCCAGCGCCCCCCGCGACTCCGAAGGGAATAAGCGGTAGAAAATGGATGGATGGATGGATTTTCTCATTCTACTGTGATCAAGGTTAGAGACATTATGATCTACAAAAACTTTCACAAGCACCGAGGTGAGAAAGCAGCTCACCGGCCCATGATGTCAACATAGCCACACAAGCTAGTTAGCTTCCTCTGATCACAGCTCCGCTATAAATAGTTTGTCTGCGTTGGCACTTATAATAACAATATTGCTAATACTCATGGTTAATATTATATAATATTCATTAATTGTAAATTGAGTATTGGTGGCAGTTTTTAGATGGTTAGAGGGCTTTATGGGCGGGATAGAGGACCTCCAATTGACTCCATTGTAAGCAGACTTTTATTTATGTTTATTCACAAGTTAAAATGCATTTTTAAAATACATCTGTCTTCTTAATTCCTAATGATTGTGAACAATAGGCAAAATTATTTTTAAAAAGTGCAGTTCTTCTTTAATGTACCATACCGTATATGGAATAAACAGTATTATTGTGCAAGTATGTACCATAACAATAAATAAAAACGTGCACATTGTTGTAAGTGTGGCAAAATAGTTGTTTAGGGTATCTATACTAAAATATGTACTATCCATTGATTATCACAATATTAGCAATGGTAAACTTTTAAGAACCTTTATATTTTTAGTTAATCGTTAATATTTATTCTTTACATTAATCAAAATACATGAGGGACACACGCATGCAGGCGTAAACACAGCGTTCTTTTTGTGACTCACTGCAGAGAGAAATCGCCCGTGATGACAAATGACAGTTTTTTTTTTACACACATCCACACACACACACACACCCGCACACACACTCACACTCACACACTGGAGGGCCGTACTTGACAAATAGCTTCCAATTCACATTGTTTATTTGTGCAGGGGATTGATGGCTAACAAGCCATCATAACAAGGGATTATCTAACTAATGATGCAACGTGAGAAGTGGCTAGTCTATGGCCTATTTAACAAGGCTCTGTGTTGTATTATATATGTTGCTGTTCTTCGTTTAGTTTAGATTTGGGTTTTGATAGATGGATAAATAAATAAATAAATATATATATATATATATATATATATATATGTATATATATATATATATATATATATACACATATACACACAGTCGCGATCAAAAGTTTACATACACTTTTAAAGAACATAATGTCATGGCTGTCTTGAGTTTCCAATACTTTCTACAACTCTTATTTTTTTGTGATAGAGTGATTGGAGCACATACTTGTTGGTCACAAAAAACATTCAAGAAGTTTGGTTCTTTTATGAATTTATAATGGGTCTACTGAAAATGTGACCAAATCTGCTGGGTCAAACGTATACATACAGCAATGTTAATATTTGGTTGCATGTCCCTTGGCAAGTTTCACTGCAATAAGGTGCTTTTGGTAGCCATCCACAAGCTTCTGGTTGATTTTTTGACCTCTCCTCTTGACAAAATAGGTGCAGTTCAGCTAAATGTGTTGGTTTTCTGACATGGACTTGTTTCTTCAGCATTGTCCACACGTTTAAGTCAGGACTTTGGGAAGGCCATTCTAAAACCTTAATTCTAGCCTGATTTAGCCATTTCTTTACCACTTTTGACGTGTGTTTGGGGTCATTGTCCTGTTGGAACACCCAACTGCACCCAAGACCCAACCTCCGGACTGATGATTTTAGGTTGTCCTGAAGAATTTGGAGGTAATCCTCCTTTTTCATTGTCCCACTTAAAGTACCAGTTCCATCCATCCATACATTTTCTACCGCTTGACCTTTATGGGGTCGCGGGAGTTGCTGGAGCCTATCTCAGCTGCACATGGGCGGAAGGCGGGGTATACCCTGGACAAGTCGCCATCACAGGGCCAACACAGACAGACAACATTCACACTCACATTCATTCACTGTGCAATTTACTAAGAAAAGTTTCAATCAATCAGGGCCAATTTAGTGTTGCCCATCAACCTATCCCCAGGTGCATGTCTTTGGAGGTGGGAGGAAGCCAGAGTACCCTGAAGGAAGCCACACAGTCACGGGGAGAACATGCAAATGCCACACAGACAGATCCCGGGCCCAGGATCAAACCCAGGACTCAACCCGTGTTCCACCGTGCAGCAAAACAGGCCCAGAGCATAATACTACCACCACCATGCTTGACGGTAGGATTGGTGTTCCTGGGATTAAAGGCCTCACCTGTTCTCCTCCAAACATATTGCTGGGTATTGTGGCCAAACAGCAAAATTTTTGTTTCATCTGACCAAAGAACTTTCCTCCAGAAGGTCTTATCTTTGTCCATGTGATGTCATATATATATACATATACAGTATATATATATTTATATATATATATATATATATATATATATATATATATATATATATATATATATATATATATATATATATATGGGCGGTACTTTTTTGTTGCAAACACATAGGGACAGGGCTGTGTTGCCATTTTAACTGACACGATTCTAATAAATGTTTTTCTGAAGGGGGAATAATGTCAAAAAAATTTCCCAACAGGGTGATTTAAGGGTTAAATAATTCGGTTGCAGTTCCTGTGCTCGAAGTTGAGAAGGCCACAATATTAGAGACACTAAACAGGAGCACTCCTCCAATGTTGGTGCTATTCATATGTAAATAACATACCTAGCACAGGCCCCCTGCAGCGCCACTAACAAGCCAGGTCTGCCCAGTGAAGCTTTGGCCATCTGTCCCCATTGACAAGCTCCAACGTCTTTTTTCGGGGGGCTCCGATCTCCTCGCACACAGCATGGCCCCCTCCCGCAAGCACACCACCGGCACGGACCAAAGCGATCACTGCAGTGGGAGAGCCAACAGAAAAGTAAGGGTCAGGCCGCCATTGTTGTTCATTCTCAATAGTTAAGTACTTTAGCGAGTAATCATTGAATTGTGCTTCTAGATGAGGAAACCTCTGGTGGAGAAGAAACGACGAGCTCGCATCAACGAGAGTTTACACGAGCTACGGGTTTTAATGGCGAATACCGAAGTTAGAAACAACACATTTGTTATGATTATTACTATAAATAAGTATTCCTCTTATTAAAGGAGTATGATACGGATGCTAACAGCTAGCTTGCTAATACTTTGTGTTTGTCTGCCGCAGCTGCAGTCCAAAATAGAGAACGCCGAAGTGCTGGAATTGACGGTGAAACGAGTGGAGAGCATCCTACAAAGCCAGGCTCAAGGTAAACTGGGTTTAAATAGTTATTGTGTCGAGTTATGTTGTTGTTTTAATAATGGGGTTTTACTCGAGTAGCCTCGCTTCCGCTTGGCAACAATGTGGGTCGTGCTGCACTCAAGGTCACTGGGAGTGTTCAGAGTCCACAGCTGGTGGCGAGTGAAAGTGGAAGAAACTGACTCTCAAAATCGTAATTATATAGAGCTGAGATGATAGTTTTAGGTCTACGGTTTTTTTTGAAGATAAATTAATGTTGCTTATTGTAGGTTCCAAAAAGGATGTATCCTTTCCCAGCGTTCTCAAATGCAGCATTGACAAGCTCTTAAACCGGTGGTCGGCAACCCGCATGCGGCTCTTTAGTGTCAACCGACCCGAGTGCAGTGGTTCTTTCACCTTGTTGCAGTGGTGGACTGTGCGTTTCCCACCTAAGCCTTCAGTGATCTCCGACGTCAATGATTACCTCTCAAAATACCATGATTGATGTCACCACATGATCATTGCTGGATAAACACTATACAGGAACACATTTACACCGTATTGTGCATTGAATCACATCAACAGCATACAAAACGGGTTATTTTCTGGCGCATTTAAAAAATCAATTCAAACGCATCAGCAACTAAAACATATACCTTAAATTTCTCTGCTTGGCTTATGCAACTTCCGGTCAATAAAGTTTGATACAAAGTACACACTTCTCAAAGATATATTAACTGCCGTGACCACATGATGGCGACAAATACACATGTAACAATGTTAATTAAATGACGAGCATGACACACTTTAACTACGTTGTAACAGAACAGCTACTGTCAACAACTTGCGATCTGATTGGCTATCGCAACTCTCTCTCAACTGTTCTCAAATGAATCCGCTAACGATCCCAGTGAGTATCCAATCACAGGACGCGTAAATGTCACGTTCAACGTGAGGCCATCTAGAAGGCCTTACTGACAACCACCCGTGATCTGATTGGCTATCACAATTGTCTATCAACTGTATGTGCCCGTTCATGGACGCCTGCATTGTTGATTGTGAAGGCGTCTGGCAGATTTGGTACAGCATGGCAACATAAGCTAGCTGAATTCTGATTGGATACAAACTATAACTAAAAACAACACTGGAAGGAGCATAATATGACATGAAGAGAATATGAATACTTTTAGATATTTAGGGAAAGTAAATAAAACATTTTTTTATCTTTAATTATGATCATGATTTCTGGTTATGTTGGGCCAGCAGAGAAGGTCTTGCTGGCCCTGACGGCACACCACTGCCTTGTTAGAGGTACCGAACACCACCAGTTTCACATGCGTATTCACCGAACCCTTCTTTAGTGAAAAATTAATTTAAAAAAATTTCAAATTCAAGACAAAGTTCTATATGGTTTTTTTTTACTGGTGCACAAAATGAACTGTGCATGAACATCACCTTGTTCAAAGAACAAAACCAACACTCACAAGCCGACCCCTGTCTTAAACTTATGAATAGTACTGTGGTTACAGATGCACATTTCTAACAATCTCTTGTTTTCCTTGAAGTGGACGCTGTCAACTGGGAGGCGTGCGAGCGATTCACCGCCGGTTACATCCAGTGCATGCACGACGTGCACACCTTCGTGTCCACCTCCCCGGTCATCGACCCAACCGTCGCCGCCGAGTTGCTCAACCACCTCCTGGAGAGCATGCCCCTGCACGGCCAGGACCGCATCCGGGTCATGCTGGCGGACGCGCCGCTGGTGTCCCCGGCACCATCGTGCACATCCGGCGATGACCTCAACTCTGACCTGGACGACACCGACTCCGAGCAAAGTCAGGTTTCTTCCTCGGAGGAGGCCGAGCTGCACAACGCTGCTTTGAATGACTCTAAAACAGTTTGGAGACCCTGGTAGACTGAAAGAAGTCTTTCCAAAACTATGGCAGTGATCTGTCATTTTGTGTACAATAATCAACATAAGTGTACATATTTACTTGTTGGACATGAGCTGTATAGGAGGTAGAACTACATTGTCAGCTTGGTGTAAATTATTTTTGCTTTTAATGTATTTATCAGATGTTTCTAGTATCCGGCCACTGATTCTTTTCAATAAATAGCTTTTGTGACGGACGACTTTGTTGCAAATTGTGTTTAGAAGAAGCCGCTAAGTGCCCACTTACATGGATATTAGTTCTTTTGCTGGGAAAGTGGATGGCAAGTATGCCTTTAACACAACGTAATACGTTTTGTATTAAATGAGGCATAAAGCTGTTTTAATTAGCAACAAAAAATGTTCATGTTAATTCACAGACGACACTCTTGCTTCGGGGTCCCGGGTGGGAGTACGTCACTCTGCACTCATGCATAAGAAAAGCTTTGCTGACATGAGGAAAGGAGTAAAAAAATGCCTTTTTTTTTACATTTCCTGCAATAATAACACAGTATAAGCAGGCTTTTTGCTCCAAAAGGATGCAAAAATGACCTTTTACTCTTTTTTTTGCAGACTCAGCGGCCTTACAAGGTGCAAACAGCCACCGCAGGAGGTGAGAGGGGGGGCAGCTCCCCAACGTTCACACCTCTTCGGCATCAAGGTGCGAAGAAGACGAGGAAGGAGGACAGAGGAAGATGGGAAGGCTTTGATCAGACATGCTGACCCTGCAGGATCTGTCTGTGGTCATTTGCATTGCGGGAGGTGACACTCTCCAGCTTTTTATGCACACATTTTTTGTTAACAGATCAAAGTCATCCTAAAAAGGAATTTTTTTGCAACTTTTTCCGAGCAAAAAAGCTATCGTTTTTGTCGATTACACTTAAATAACAATGCAAATATTTAAGGTAAAACACTCAGTACTTAGCAGCCTCTTAACCATTTCACCAAGATGCCAATTCTGTATTGCCTGTATTTACAAATGGCCGATAAATGCCCACTTAATGGCAGTAAAGTATTTAGTAAACATTCAGATAAGTGGCATTCATTATCCGGTCATCCGGCCTTTTAGAGTGTTTGTTTAATTTCAACTAAGATGAACACTTTGCAAACGAGCCTTGAAAAGACCCGAGATTCCGCAATAGTTTAGTTTGGGAAATGCTGTAAAAGAAAATGGGGAACAGAGGAGGGAGGGAGGAATAAAAAAAAAAAAAGGCCCAACATCAAAGTGGAGGAAAAGGTCCCATCTTCACATTAACACTGCAGCAATAACCCTAAAAAGTCACTTGTCAAGATGTTGTTGGAGCAGTAATGAGCTGCAGGATGTGCTTCTGTCCAATTTTTTATGACTTTTTATTACTAGGGACATTTCCTGTAGGCTTTTGTTGCGTGCAACCAGTCTTCCTCTCAGGGAATAAAACACACCGGTCAATCACAAATTCTTTTGGATGACATGTATGTTGAATAAAAAGGACCCCGGAGACAGAATAGTACCGTATTTTTCGGAGTATAAGTTGCACCGGAGTATAAGTCGCACCTGCCGAAAATGCATAATAAAGGAAAAAAACATATAAATCGCACTGGAGCCCAGCCAAACTATGAAAAAAACTGCGACTTATAGTCCCAAAAATACGGTACTAGGCCAAGTTTTACTAAAGCTTTAGGAGACCAGCCCTTACAATGCGACAATAGCGTCAGCAAAAAGAGGTCTAAATCCAAACAAAAAGTGTTAGCTGATGTTGAGCGAAAACAGCAAAATTAGGAATAAGTCGAACTGCACTACATAAAAAAAAGACAGAGTTAAGAATGCATTATTAATATGATTATATACAATTTTTTAAAATGACAAAATGTCTTTATTACTAAGTCTTGTTGCACGCGATCAGTCTTCCTCTCAGGGAATAAAACACACTGAGCAAAAACAGCCCAGAAAGGAGCGCGGCTGCTTCTTCAAAATAGATAAGGAACTGGCCAATACAGCCCTGTGAGCCGGCAAACAGGAGCCCTTAAGACAAAACAGAGGGTACTAGCGGACATAAGATAAAAGCAAGGAGGTCACAAGAAGACACACTACCTGGGAAAATACTAGCTGATTTAAACATGACTGTGGATTAAAAAAGAACAAAACGGCGCATCCTGAAGCGACTGTCAGAAAGCTACTTGAAGATGATCTGTAAAACATAATCTATGCAAAATGTTGACCAAATAACCACCATCACATGTTATGTAGACCACAAGGAAGTGTTTTACATTCAGAAAAAAAAAAAAACTTCTTTAATGCGCCCTTTAATCCGGTGCGCCTTATACATGAAAAAAGATCGAAAATAGACCATTCATCAGCAGTGCGCCTTATAATCCGGTGCGCCCTATAGTCCGTAAAATACTGTAGTTTATAGACAAGTGGTACCACTTGTTTTCTTCCCCCGGTAGGAAGAGTTCAAGTAGCGTCTATGAAAAGCGAGGCCACTATTTTCGGAAATATAATATACTTTAATAAAGTGAGAGAATGCTCTGATTGTCCAGTGGTTCACTTTTGTTTATTAGGCAAATTGAAAAAACAGAAATGAATGAATTAAAAGGGCGGCGACAGATAAAGATCAACACGAATCCTCATCCTCCAACGCCGCCCCGCAAAGTGCACTTGTGCCTTCAAATGGTTCTCCTCGGCCTGCAGCAGCAAAGTGTTGTAGGAACTCACTTACTGCGGCTGCCATACTTTTAACATTTCCCTTCCTGCGCTCCATCTGTACGTCGCCTGCAGCGTCCATAAAGAGCTGCACATTTCGAAATAACAACAGAGAAAATGTATCATGCGCATAGCGAGCGCTCAACATTAAAAAAAATAATTTACAATTCTACAAAAATTCAAGACTATATTACAGCATAAAAGTTATTTTGGAATGATGAACATGGGGTAGCCCCCGTCTTTGTCACGAGAATGCAAAGTCTTGAGTGGTTTTGTGTTTAAAGTCTAGTTTAAAGTCTTTAGTGCAGGAGCCAGGAGGGGAGGCGTCCGTCCTGTGGCAGCTAAGCTCCGCAGGCTCGGGGTCCGCGAGGTCCAAGTCCGGCAAGTTGTCCGCTGGCGCCGAATCAATGGCGCTGTCGCAGCAGGAGCAGACCTGGACGAGGAAGAGATGTTGGAATAAAAACTTGACTTCATTGGGTACAGCTGCACAATCCAAGAATTCTGCCTTTCAAAATACTAGAATGCTTGGGTTTTCTCATTCATTGCAATACACAAGAAGAGCGACTACATCATAGTGCCACCCAGTGGAGAAATTGGTCAATTACACTTTAGCGATTCAACCTTTATTATAATAGGACACAGACAATCACTCTACAGCAGGCGTGTCAAACTTGTTTTCATTGAGGGCCACATCACAGTTATGGTTGCCCTCAGAGGGCCGATTTTAACAGTGAATAATATACAGTATGAATATAAATGTGTATATATAAAACGTGTATAATTGTTTATCTTTTTTTTTACGTATGCTGTACAAAGCCAAATCTTTAGATTGTACTGTATGAAACTGGCAGCTCAGTCGCCACAATGTTACCGTAATATTTGCAGGTTTTTATTTTTACAGCATATAAAATAAAAAAATACATGGAATTAAATGAAATGGAATGGAAAAACGGTACCACTGTTTATTTTACGTAAAAATTCATGCAAGTTTTTTATACTGTAAAATCTACGGTTGTTGTGTTTTGTAGTGTATTATTACTCTATATTGAAAGTGGATTTTACTGTAAAAAAAAAAAACGTTACTGTAAAATTATAATATAAACAGTTTGTTAGATTACTTGCTTTGAAATCATAAGCCAAGCAGATGTTTAAGTATTTATCTTTATTTGAACATTAACATTGTTTTGAAATATATGATGATACAATATTTTGTTTTATTATTAGAGATGATTAAAGTGTAAATATATGTTATTGTACACAGTACATTTATTTTTGTAATACATTCATTAAGAAAAGTAAAGGTACTTTATTTACACATATTTCCACACTTTCGGGGTCCACACAAATTGATGTGGAAGGCCAGATCTGGCCCCCGGGCCTTGAGTTTGACACTTGTGCTCTAAACTCTAACCACACCGAAATAATCATAAAAATAATTATTCCTATCATTACTAGAAATGCATTTTATCATGGCCTTTTAAAAACACCCCAGGACTTTAAAAGCGCCACAAATTAAGAATGCAGGAAAATACATTTAAAAACATACAAAAAGGTAAATCATACGTATTTAAAATATATATGGCATATAGTAAAACATTTAATTACGGTAAAAATTGCAATAATATCAAAAGGTATTAATAATAAAAATATGATATTATTAAATCAATAAATATTATTTATTTAATGTTTAGTTTCATGTGTATGCAGCTGAGTCAAACAACAATATAATTACTGGTCTGTGGAACCATTAGCAAGCAAGCCTGTCTGCTGGACATTGAATATTGTGGAGGCTTTTATAATTTTAGATTTATTTATTTTATTTATTTTGCTGCTTGTATTACTTTTATATGTTTTATCGTTTTGGATGTTGTGCTGTTTTTTACAAAACCTAAAACCAGTGAAGTTGGCATGTTGTGTAATTCGTAAATAAAAACAGAATACAATGATTTGCAAATCCTTTTCAATTTATAATCAATTTAATAGACTGCAAAGACAAGATACTTAATGTGCGAACTGAGAAACTTTTTTTTTTTTTGCATGGCAGCAACACATTGCAAAAAAGTTGGCACAGGGGCAATTTACCACTGTTTTTACATGGCCTTTCCTTTTAACAACACTCAGTAAACGTTTGGGAACTGAGGAGACCAATTTTTGAAGCTTTTCAGGTGGAATTCTTTCCCATTCTTGCTTGATGTACAGCGTAAGTTGTTCAACAATCCGGGGTCTCTGTTGTGGTATTTTAGGCTTCATAATGTGCCACACATTTTCAATGGGAGACAGGTCTGGACTACAGGCAGGCCAGTTTAGTACCCGCACTCTTTTACTATGTCACATTGTTTACACTATGTTTACATTGTCTTGCTGAAATAAGCAGGGGCATCCATGATAACGTTGCTTGGATGGCAACATATGTTGCTTCAAAACCTGTATGTACCTTTCAGCATTAATGGTGCCTTCACAGATGTGTAAGTTACCCATGCCTTGGGCACTAATACACCCCCATACCATCACAGATGCTGGCTTTGAACTTAGTGCCTATAACAATCCTGATGGTTCTTTTCCTCGTTGGTCCGGAGGACACGACGTCCACAGTTTCCAAAAATGTTTTTAAATCTGGACCCGTCACACCACAGAACACCTTTCCACTTTGCATCAGTCCATCTTAGATGAGCTTGGACCCAGCGAAGCTGGCAGCATTTCTGGGTGTTGATAAATGGCTTTCACTTTGCATAGTAGAGTTTTAACTTACACTTACAGATGTAGCGACGAACTGTAGTCACTGACAGTGGTTTTCTGAAGTGTTCCTGAGCCCATGTGGTGATATCCTTTACACACTGATGTCACTTTTTGATGTAGTACCGCCTGAGGGATCCACAGTACATATCGCCGCTTACGTGCAGTGATTTCTACAGATTCTCTGAACCTTTTGATGATATTACTGACTGTAGCAGGTGAAATCCCTAAATTCATTGCAGTAGCTGGTTGAGAAATGTTGTTCTTAAACTGTTCAACATTCTTCTCACGCATTTGTTGACAAAGTGGTGACCCTCGCTCCATGCTTGTTTGTGAATGACTGAGCATTTCATGGAAGCTGCTTTTATACCCAATCATGGCACACACCTGTTCCCAATTAGCCTGTTCACCTGTGGGATGTTCCAAATAAGTGTTTGATGAGCATTCCTCAACATTCTCAGTCTTTTTTGCCACTTGTGCCAGCTTTTTTGAAACATGTTGCAGGCATCAAATTCCAAATAAACTAATATTTGCAAAAAATAAAGTTTTCCAGTTCGAACGTTAAGTATCTTGTATTTGCAGTCTATTCAATTGAATATAAGTTGAAAAGAATTTGCAAATCATTGTATTCCGTTTTTGTTTACGATTTACACAACGTGCCAACTTCACTGGTTTTGGGTTTTGTACATTCAGCTCAACTCATTTCTGAGATAATTTATTAAAGAGCAAAGTCATCGGAAATGTAGTAGCTTACCTTGACATCTATGGCTTTGGGCAGACCTCCCTTCTTCATCCAGGAGTGGACCTTAATCAGCTCTCTCTTCTGCTCCTCAGTGAAGCTCGGCTGACTATTCTGCATCAGCCTCAACTTCTTGCGGTCCTCTTGGAGAACCTTTTGGATGTCACTGCGGGTACAAGGACAGACATCTTTTAGCCGCTTAATTTCAGCAAACACTACAACTTCCCAGTAACGGTTGTCTATTGACAGGAGATTGCAAATACAAGCAGATCCCTGTTATAAGATATATAAATGGCCAAACAATACAAACAATGGACGCACCTATAAATACGTCAATTTTTAAAAAAGATGGCTTTCATTGACAATCAATTGCTGTACTTACAGAGCGTGCATTTACACAAAATCTTACACAAAATTTTGCTGAAGCATCTTTTTGCTGGAAAACATTGTTTGAATTCACTTGTCATACTGCCTGCACATTGCGCCATTAAACTTAGACTTAGCCAAACTTTAATGATCCACAAGGGAAATTGTTCCACACAGTAGCTCAGTTACAATGGATGGAAAGGATAATGCACACAACGGCACAAAAAGAGGGCGAAAACAAAAAGATATAAAGTAGACTAAAAATGTACCATAGTAGCAATATAAAATATCAATCAATCAATCAAATTTTACTTATATAGCCCTTAATCACAAATGCCTCAAAGGGCTGCACAAGCCACAACGACATCCTCGGCTCAGATCCCACATCAGGGCAAGAAGAAACATAACATATGTAATATTTATATATTATATATACAGTATACAATATATTAGGGCTGCGAATCTTTGGGTGTCCCACGATTCGATTCAATATCGATTCTTGGGTCACGATTCAATTCAAAATCGATTTTTTTCGATTCAACGCGATTCTCGATTCAAAAACGATATTTTCCCGATTCAAAAGGATTCTCTATTCATTCAATACATAGGATTTCAGCAGGATCTACCCCAGTCTGCAAGCAGAGTAGTAGATTTTTGTAAAAAGCTTTTATAATTGTAAAGGACAATGTTTTATCAACTGATTGCAATAATGTACATTTGTTTTAACTATTAAATGAACCAAAAATAAAGCTTATTTTATCTTTGTGAAAATATTGGACACAGTGTGTTTTCAAGCTTATGTGATGCGATGCAAGTGTAAGCCACTGTGACACTATTGTTCATTTATTTTTATTTTTATTTTTATAAATGTCTAATGATAATGTCAATGAGGGATTTTTAATCACTGCTATGTTGACATTGTAACTAATATTGATACTGTTGTTGATAATATTAATTTTTGTTTCACTACTTTTGGTTTGTTCTGTGTCGTGTTTGTGTCTCCTCTCAATTGCTCTGTTTATTGCAGTTCTGAGTGTTGCTGGGTCGGGTTTGGTTTTGGAATTGGATTGAATTGTTATGGTATTGCTGTGTATTGTTTTGTTGGATTGATTAATTAAATAAATAAAAATAAAAAAATAAATAAATAAATAAATAAATAAAATAAAAATAGATTTTTTTAAAAATGAGAATCGATTCTGAATCGCATATCGTGAGAATCACGATTCGAATTCGAATCAATTTTTTTTCACACCCCTACAATATATACTATTATATAAGATATACAATATATAACAAATCCCAATTAGCGTGTACAATATTACAGTATATGTAACAGCCGCAGCAAAAAAAGGCAGCATAAAATAAAGAGTAGATTCAGCAGAAAATATACATTATAAACAAAGAGATTTATATATAGATACCATAAAAAAATAAAAAAAAGACCATTTAAAGCAGAAAAAATATTATGCTGGGGTCTACCCTGCAAATCACAAATCACATTAAAATGATCAAATCACAGTTTTTTTTGTTAAGTTTTGCAGACCGGGTCTACCACCAGAGGGCAGCCAGTAGCAACACAAAGAAGCACAGAGTCACAGCATCGTCAATTATGAATGACTGACACCTTCAACGATATGTAATATGAGTTAATTGTGTTTCTGATATTTATTTAGCTACAGAAGAACGGAAAACATTTTATTATTATTATTAGGATAAAATCAGATTTCGCTACTCACCGAGAGGGGAGCTGGTAGGTCATCATCACCTTGTTGTCAGCTTTGGCCATGAGGAGACATATTGGATCCTGCAGCGCGTACTTCATGACGTGGTCGCTCTGCTCCATCTCGCTGCTGCTCGAGTGACCTTTCACCTTCTGGCTATTCTGGGACGAATCTACGCTGCCAAAGTATTTACTGCTGTTGCTACCTGCGAGGCGAATACACAAATGTTGGCAAAAGTTCGGACTACGTATTGCGTAAGATACAGAAATGAGCACACCTGTCCCGCTGGCCGACATTCTGCTCTTAGATGTTCCGCTGTTGGACGTCCCGCTGGCCGACGTTCCGAAGCCGTTGGACCTGGAGCCCATGGACCCCGAGGTGGCCGAGCCTGTGCCCGAGCACGAGTCCCCGTGCAGGATAATGTCCAACATGTCGCTGGAGCACGAGTTGGCATCGCTGTTGTTGTCGTCGCCGCGAGACACCTGGAAAACAGGAGAGTCGCCCTCATAAGCGAGACGGTTGATGTCCACTCCTCGAGCTTACAATTTGTAGTATACAATCTGTATTTTACCGTTTTAGTCTTACTTGGTTCAAAATACCAGAAATTATGTCATGGCAAGACACGTTACATTGAATTTATGCTTGTTTAAAAGACAAAAAACTCTGCATAGTTTCATGTAAATTCAAAATAATCTGGATCTAGAAGGGCAAAATTCAAGTGTGAATGGGAATTCTGCACAGTATGCACAAATGAGCAGTTATGAACATTCCTGTGCTCGCCCTGTAGGTGTCAAATGTACAGTACAGCTCATCGAGAGAATGCCAAGAGTGTGCAAAGCAGTAATCAAAGCAAAGGATGGCTATTTTAAAGAAACTATATATATATATAAATAAAACTTGTTTTCAGTTATTTCACCTTTTTTTGTTAAGTACATAACTCCACATGTGTTCATTCATAGTTTTGATGCCTTCAGTGACAATCTACAATGTAAATAGTCATGAAAATAAAGAAAACGCATGAATGAGGAGAAGGTGTGTCCAAACTTTTGGCCTGTACTGTACTTTAGTGAAAAATGTGTTCATCATGTCTTGAAATTGCACATATCCTGGCTGGTCCACCCAATACCAGTGTAGAATCAAAAATATACACATTAAAAATAAGGTATTGTTGCAGCAATGTCAGGTTTTGCAGCTCTGGTCTGTGCTGCGGTTAAATATGCAAATTATAAATTTAAAAACGTGGGAGTGGGTGGGAAGAGATATCGTGACAGTTATTACGGACATATGGAATCGGATAGGTATGGTATTGGATAAGGGTGGAGCTTTTCGGATGATTAGCCTACCTCAAAGCTGCAAGCCAGCAGCCTAGAGAACACTTTATCCCAAGACAAACTCTCAGAGACACGGGACGTGCCCTCGTTATACAACGGTCCAGGTGGACCAAGGAGACTGAGAGATGGCTAAAGGGTGTAAGGAATAATCATGTGTTAACACCCAGGGCCACAGTTCAATTTTGGACTTTTTAGACTGATTTTGACTTTATACATGGCATAGAAGGAAAACATGTAGTTTCAAATATTCTGTGAATCATTCTGAATCACTTCCTAGAGACATAAGAACAATGTCTCATATGCTCATATTTGTGGGACATGGGGAAGTATAGACATTGTGAATTGTTGCATAGTGGGAGATTTTGGGGAACGAATGAAAGGCTGTGTTGTTTCCTTGTGTACCTGTGTCAGCTCCATCTCTTTGGCCTGCACGCCGCCTGCTCCCTTGTCCCGTTCGACTGCGTTACCGCCTTGCCCTCCAGGGGACAGCACCGTGCAGTCCTGCCGGTCCACAGACAGCTCCAGTTCCAGTAGGTTTAGAGGGGAGCTGCAGCGAGACTGGAAGAGCGGAGGGGAAGCCCTGGCTCCACGTCCTCCTCCAGACTGTGGTGTTGAAGAGCGAGACTGCCCCTCCACGGGAGCTTTTTGGGTTTCTGAGGATGGAGGGAAGTAGAAGGACGGCGTCATGTAGCCCACCTGGGGGGCAAAGGAGTTCTGGGCATTGAACGGAGTCTGAGCGCTAAATGGGGGCGGCATCATGAATGTTCCATGTGGCGGAAAAGCCGGTTGACAAAAAGCCTGTGCCTGGCTAGGGAAGCCCCCAGTCAATGGGAGGTACACTGGCTGCGGGGGTGGAAGTCCAGGGGCGATGGGAGGGTACATGAAGTTGGGGAGAACCACAGCCATGAAGGGGGTGACAATGGGTGCCGTATAAGGTGCTTGATGGATGCCTGGTGGGCAAGTCGGAGCGGGGACTCCTTGATTGTCAGTGAAGCCTTGCACAGTGGCATCTGTGCGGGGAAATATGGAAGGGGCTCTGGGGTAAACCTGGAGCGGATAACCAGGGACTACGGCAGGGTAGGCCACGGGGAATGTGGACTGGGGCGTGTCTGAAAGAGACCAGGAGGTGGGGTTAAGGCCATGGTTGAGGGGGGTAGCTCGCGGGTGGTGGTGGTGGTGGTGGTAACTTGGGTGTGACGCCGTGCTGTCTGAGGACTCGGTCTGCTTGGCTCGCTTTAATTTGGTCTTCTTATTGCGGACACTGCGCCGTGCTGCGTTTGGACCACTCTGCTTTCTGGGCTGGGCAGCTGGGGCCGCTGTGAGGAAGCAGAATTTGAGAATGATCGTAACAAATAGATAAAAAAACACAACTACCCAACTTGATACTGCAGACTAATGATGGGGGGATCGATACAAAATACAGTACAGGCCAAAAGTTTGGACACACTTTCTCCTCATTCAATGGGTTTTATTTATTTTCATGACTATTTACATTGTAGATTGTCACTGAAGGCATCAAAACTATGATTGAACACATGTGGAGTTTTGTACTTAACAAAATAAAGGTAAAATAACTGAAAACATGTTTTAGATTCTATTTCCTTCAAAATAGCCACCCTTTGCTCTGGTTACTGTTTTGCACTCTCTTGGCATTCTCTCGATGAGCTTCAAGAGGTAGTCACCTGAAAGGGTTTTCACTTCACAGATGTCATAGTATTGATGCCTTCAGTGACAATCTACAACGTAAATAGTCATGAAAATAAAGAAAATGCATTGAAATGAAAAGTTGTGTCCAAATTTTTGGCCTGTACATCTACAGTACATTACCGATACGGAGGTTTACGATACTTGTACACATTTGGGGAGATGAGCGTGCTTTAGAGAATTAATCGATTGATATTATCAAATAATCTGATAAAACAAGCCGTTTAAAAGTCAGAATAATTTGGAAGGAATTACTTTTCCTTCTGCCTCCCATTGCAAATAAGAACTTTAGATTAAGTATAGGATAGAAAATTTGTAAAAAAGTATGAGGTCAAGAGTTGATAAACAACAAAAAATGTACGTATATGTATGCATACTTGAGGGTTTCCCCTTAATGCAACTGAAAGTGGCGCACATGAAAACCACACGAACATAAAACATTATCACCAGCAGGTCGTTACATTACGAATGGATATATAGCCTATTATGTGTGCACTATCGACTAGTGATGCACCGAAAACTCGGCCACCGGAGAAAGATTTTGTTAACCGAAAACGGCGCTGACGAAACCAGATGTAAACAGGACGCATGGCATTATCTGCAGCATTGTCAGCATGTCTTCGCTAAGGACGTAACTTTAATATATCCCAGATACACCCATGGACAACGATCTAAAACATTTGCAAATATTAAGAGGACAGTGGCGGCTTTTAAAGGGAGAAAGTTCCATTGGAGCAGCAGCGCCAAGCAAGTGTGACGTCATGCTCGCTGCGGCTCGCCTCTCGTCAGGGTCACTGAGCGACAAAGGTAGAGTCTCTCAACACGGGTACATTTTATAATAACACCAGAAAAAGATGCTAGACTTGTTGCTAGTGTTGTTTAATAAAAACAAGTTTTTAAAAGTGTCTCGACACTTGAAAAATTCTCAACAAAGTACACTGCACAATAAGCAGCAACAATTGAAAATATGGCAAAATTATTTAAAAAATATATAACAGATTTGGTTTTTAAACGTATGTAGACATTTTTTTTAGCCTTTTTAAAGAAAATAATCTAATAGCAAATTATGCAATTACGTCATAGTGACCATGCCCCCACCACCACAGGTATCTTGGCAATCTAAGGGAAACTCTGTATTTGTTAGCAAAGTATCGTCAAATGGAATTTTTTTTTTTGCATACCTCTACTGGTATATTTGATCAATAAAAAAGTAAAAAATATGCATCTGTTTTATTGTAGAACAATGAATTGTGTTTGATTTGATATTGGTAGCATATTTATTTCCAAACCATTGCTTTGCATTAATATATAGCTGTAATTAAATGATACCGAGGCCTGTTTTGATTGTGGTTATGGTTTTAATTTATTTCGAACATACATACAGCTACAATATGGTACATCATATTACAACATATCCAAAAAGGAGTAGGAAGAAGCAGAGGTTATTTAATCTTTTCCATTTTATAGCAATTTCTAACAATTTAGTTTTGTCACTCCCTGTGCTTGCTTGGTATCCTATTACTAAGAATATTATTTAGTTCCCAAAACATTGCCCTTGTACTGACAAGTATTAGTATTGCAATGCAAGAGGTTTTGGTATCGTATCGGTAAGAAAGTGTGGGGTATCGCTTATCCCTAAAGGGGACTACCACTAGATATATTGGGTAATGTGCACGTGTGGTTTAAAGCATTACCGTCACTGGCGACCTTTTCCTTTCCGCGCTCCAGGTACTGCGAGCAGTTGGCGTTGAGGTTTGTGAGTTTGCGATGTTCCCTAAAGCGGTTAAGGAAGGCTTGTTCCTCCTTCTGCGTGTGGGCAGCCAGACTCTGCTTGGTCAAGCCCCGTTTCTTGTAAGACTCCCTCTCCTGGCAGGGAGGTCCCACGGCACAAGGTGGAACAACAGGGTTCTGGGCAGATTCTACAGTCTCACCTGCACCTGAGATATCTTCTATGATCTCTGCATGGATGACAGAGTACAAAAATGTTATCGTTTCACGGAGAAACACGTTTTTTGTTAGCACACAGAGCATGACAGACTTAACATTTAGATCATGAAAGTGGAAGGAACTTTCGACATACTTTGTTTTGAGCCGTCAATCACAACTGACATACATACATTTATAGAGAAACATAGAAATATGTGGGGAGCAGCACAAATGCGTTATGTTGGTCATGTGATAAAAGTGCATGGCGGACATTCCCCTTTTGCACATTAAGATGACATCACCAACACATGCACATGTGCAGCAAACAAGTACATAATGATACGCAGCTGCATTGCACAGTGCTGTGAAAAGTGTTTTTCTCCTGCTTTATTTTCTCTTTCATGGCATATTTGCGGTCAGGTTAGGTTTGAAAATATTTTGGGCACAAATTTACTATTTATTTTTTAACATTCAAAATTAAATTGATTAAAAAATAACACTAACAACATCAAATAAAATGTGCTAATTAAAACAGTGATTTGCAGATACATTAAATTAACAAAATACATTTTAAGTATATACAGTAAGTTCCCATTGGTGTAGGTTTTACTGCTTTTTTGAGTGGACAATAATGGTGCTCCACAAGTAGTGGAAAAAACAACTCAAAAATATGCAACAAGAGAGAAAAAACGGTGGACGGGAAGATCTTTTTTCACTGCACTGTACCTGATTCTTGCGGTGGTTTCTTGTCCCCAACATGTACTATGGTGCTACTGTAGCTACACTGGCTTGTAATGGACACCACACTTTCTGGTTTGTTAGGTAAAGGTAGGGGCAGCGAAGTGCCCACTACCGCTGTGGACGTATCACTGGGTTTTTTGTCTTCTAAAGCGGAGAGACCGGACTGATCCTTCAACAATGCGGGTTCTGCCAAGAGAACAGAAAACAGAAGAGACACTGACTTGGGGCTGCCATTTTGGAGTCCTGCGAGAGAAGCTTTGAAACGAAGGGCCTTAGAAGGTAGTAGGTTTTTCTCTATGATAAGATGATATTATTTGCTATCCCTTTGTGGAAGCAATGAAGTGGGACATACCTTCAGAAACCTGCATGGTGAAACACCCTTGGTGTTTGTCCTCATCGGAGTTAGAGGACGTGGTGTTAGAGGAGGACTGGCATTTCCTTTTCAGAGCGATGGGGACATTACAGTTCTCCAAGTACCTAGTATGTATGACAAGGATACACTGTAAAAAAAACTGTAAAAACTACAGCAAGCAATTGTTAAATAGCAACAGTAAAACAAAAATAGTTTATCACAGTAGTAAATGCAGTGGATAAGTATATCTACTTGTATTATATATTTTTGCTCTTGTCCTTGACAATGTTGTTTAACGTATAACGCATCAGATAAAAAATGAGCCCACAAGCTAGCGTAAATGTGTAAACAACAAAAGTCTTTGGAGAGCTTTTTTTTAACAAAGGGAAAAAGGCCATGGCTCCCACTGATTCAGCTTTATGGTGAGTTGTATTTTTTTGCACATATTTTTGCTGTATTTATCTGCTACACATGGAAGGCCGGTCCGTAAAAAAATGTCTATGTTAAACCGGTCGCTGGTGCAAAAACGGTTGCAATTTCAGCTAAAATGCTAATTCACTTCAACTGCACAGAGGATGAAACTTTTATTGGAAGGAGGCGATGGCTGAAGAGAGGGTACTCCTCAAATTTGAAAACTGAAGAACTGAAATATTTCAACTTTAATACTGATTTAGAGAGCACTAAGAATAGAATATGTGACAACGTTGTCATGTAGTAATTATTTTGCACAACACAGCAGCAACAAAATCAATGTTGTAATAGCAAAAAGGAGCAAACTCCTCAGCCAGCATTGATACCATGGATGAGTTCATTGTATTATGTTTTTAAACTGAATAGAGCAAATTAACCTACGTGAGTGGTGTCTATAGTGAGGTTCCACAGCAACACATTATCTAAACACGTGATTTTTTACCTTATAACGCTGTCCAGACAGCTGATCTGCTGGTAGGAGTAGACGGTCTGATCGTTTAATGACATCTCTTCATGGAAAGATGACCTACTCTCCTCCATCAGTG
Organism: Nerophis lumbriciformis; assembly: GCF_033978685.3. NCBI lineage: Eukaryota > Metazoa > Chordata > Actinopteri > Syngnathiformes > Syngnathidae > Nerophis > Nerophis lumbriciformis. Next base: position 17,920,348 of record NC_084566.2, read on the forward strand.
TTGCGGTCTCCTTCGAGTTGAGGAGAGCGGCACAGTCCTTGGGTCGAACCACAGCTGAGCTCTTTTGCACTGACTCTCCTGGAGAGGAGCCAGAAGTTTGAGGGTGAGGTCAAGTTAACAACTCACTGAACATCAGCTCTCAAAGTGGAACTTACTGATATGAACTTTCTTGCTCTGCTCCTGGCTCTTTTGGAGATGGATTCCTTTGCAGATTTCCTGAAAAGTTCGCTACGACATAGACATATTCTGTTATTTTTTTTAATCTGGTACATGTTAAAGACAAAGTAAAACAACTATCAGTAACTGGTGAGACATGGAGATTGGGTAGAATTAGATCAGCTCTGCTTCTTCCCAACTCCTTTTCAGATATGGTACAAGTGTAAACATGTGATGTACTTTACTCTGTGTTAAGCATGTTTGAAATAAACTAAAGCATTACCAATTGCCATGTAGATAGGATTCTACAAGGTTTTGTTTAAACACAAAAGCCTAATCTCACCTTTATATCAATATTCCTATATCAAAGATCCTATTTTCTGAGGGTCCACAGTACATGTTGACTCACCGGCCTGTCTTTACTGCTCACTTCCTCCTCTTCTAAATGGAACTTGCTACAATTGCCATTGTTGAGGTTCTCCCCGGAGGAGGTCATGCCCAGTCGTGGGTCAGTGCTGTTCAGACTTCGGTAGCTACTGGACCCGCTGTTATGAACCGGCTGATGCATCATAGTAAAAATATGTTAAGTAAAAATGCTCCCTTGAACTTTTGAATTACTTTTTTTCCTTGTTGACTCACCTGCAGGAGGAGCCTGTGAATTTGCTCCGTGATCTCCTGGATGTCGTAGTCCATAGTCTTCTGCTCAGCTGCGGCCACCACTGGGGCCATAAATACGTCCTCATTCACAGGTCCCCTGGAATCCAACAAATGCAAGTTAACATGGAGTACTTCCTAAAAGTCTATTAAATTAGGGATTAGTGAAAGTCTGTTGCTTACGTTTGGACTTTGTGTCTCCCGATAACAAAGGAGACCTTGCGGCTCCAGGGGTTGACGAAACTTGACCAACTGGTGTCAAGGATGACGTACTCGCCGTTGCGTGCGCAGAATCGGATAGACGATTGGTCAAATGGCTGCCCTGCGTATTGGAGAACTGAGGATGCCGACAAAGGTATTATTGCTTTGGGTACTTATCTATCAGGTCATTTTCTTCTAATTGTTCATATTATTTTAACTCACTCTTTCTGTGAATGGCCAGCATCATTGGTCTGTCATTGGGGTGCAAGTGAAGGAGGACCGACGTGCCAATCAGGTCCTGTGGGAGGTACCCTAGGAGAGGGACCGCCCTGACACACACAATACATATACCATGTTTAGTTAAAAATATAAAAAGTCTTCAGTGCCATATTGTGGAAAATGGTGACATTTAAAAACAAGACGTGAACAACTATTGCTCGGATTAAAAAAAGCTCTGCTTCTTTCCACTTCTTTTCGGACATGTTTAATTGTCAAACTTTAATGAAGGGATGTTCTTTAACATAAGCATGTCTGCAACATATAAATAAAACTATAACTGTGGAAATGTATGTTATTTCTTACCGTTCATCCACATCCTGGAACACACAACTTGGAGAGTGTGTGGTGGTGAAGATGCGTTTGTCAGTGGGTATCCTGGGTGCTGTCAAAATGTAAAAAAAACCCCAATACATTACACTATTAAAAAACAGGAACACTATTTTTAACAATATTTTAAAGTATTGAAAAACTAGATGTGTTCATTTGTGTCTCCTTACCATCGTAACCAGAGTGAACCCTCTCGGCCAGAAGGAGGCAGCAAAACTGGTCCTCAGCATGACCTGTGACTTGGACCTTCATTAAGTATGGCGTCATGCGGAACGGGTAGTACTGCAGTTCGTCCTTACATTTCTTACCGCCACTGGAAATGGAGGAAATCAGCATTAATGATGGAATGCTTTTTAATTTTGAACACTGGGAGGAGTACATGTTTGGAAATTCATCTTCTTGTTTGTCAGCATAACTGCATAAAAAATATTTTTATGTAGTTTAGTAAAGATTTAAGACTTTTTACACCTTCCATCATTTTTCTTAGTTTCTCAGTGAATAATAATTGCATTTTAAACTAAAGGGATTAAGTATTCAATTTGCCGTTGACTGAAATTTGGACTGTTCATCTTACATCAGTCTGCTGAATAACAAAAGCACAAACAACAATCAACTATAAATAATCCGATTAACTGTGACGCATATGATGACACAAAGTAATAATAAGAATTTTAAAAAAAAACGGAGGGGAATGAAAGCATGAATAGAAATGACAAGCAGGTACGAGCAGCAGATGGTCCGCTGCCGTAACGCGCAGTTATCCACCCACCTGATACGGCAAAAAAAGGACTTTTCCTGCATGCAGTCAGGCGGGGATGAGTCTGCAGCGAGAAAAAGGACATGTTTTAATTCAGGAGAAATGCGATATAATTCCTGCAGCTACTCCGATTTTTATTAATGACAATCTCTACGTTTGTAGGAAGTTAATTATTTTTCCACAAAAGTCAAGGTCATCATCATGAATAAGTACATTACGTACATCAGCAGAATCAACATGGGCTGTATCAAAAATATTCTTAGTGGAAAGTCACCTACCAGCTCCAGTGCACATGCTCCAGGAGGGCAGACGGTAAGGTGTGGTGAAGCTGTAAAACACGCTGACATCCTGCGGGATCAAGAACTCCACAAACTTGGTGTCCTTAAACACTTCCCTTTTGCAATTAAGGATGGAGGCGGCTTGGTCGGAAATGTACACAATCTTTCCTGTGATGAGCGATACGGCGACAGCAAAAATATCCTGTTGGAGGGACGACCACAGTTAACAACCATCCAACAAAAACTATTCCAATGTAAATATTCCGTTATATATTCTGCTATACTGGAAAATTCTGCTCTCCTGCATTTCAACAGTGATTGGATAGCGGTACAACTTATGTGGTATCAAATCAATTGTTAATGAAATTTGATAGAAATTGAGAACGATGCTGACTTTCTTTCTGGCTAATGAAAAATTACAGGTAATGGACAAAAATTACAAAAATGGGCGGAGGAATAATTGATCCAAACTCAAATGTAATTGAGTAAGTGGAAATCAGTATGTTATACTATAACATTCAGGAGTGGGGGGAGGGCACAAACATTAGCAATGAGCAACAACTTAACAGTTCTCACTTATATCCATCAGTAAACTTGCTATAGAAGCGCTAAAAACTATAGCAAAGTGAGCGAGGAGAAAACGCAGTCAAAGTGGAGTCAATAAATAAGACCGTCCAAAAAACGGCACATTCTGAAGAGGCAGTAAGAAAGCGGCTTGAAGATGTCCGTAAAACACAATCTGTGCAAAATTTAGACCAAAGAACCACCATTACATGTTATGTACACTAAAACGTAGTGTTTTAAATGTAAAAAAATAAAAATAAAACATGACACGACCCCTTTGACCGCAACATAATGCTAAGTATATGATGTTCACTTAAGAAAAACAAAATGATCAAACTAACATTTCCCACGTCTTTGCTGACTGACAAACAGTTGGCAAAGATCCAGGTTTTATTGTGTAGTGAAGCTTCTTCTCTCAAAAATGGAGCAAAAAATTAGGGAGATTATAGATTTTTTCCTTGTTTAGTGCTCACAAACAGACACAATTATTTAGCTTATTATAAAGTCAATTTTACATGATAAGGAACTTTTACATAGGTTTGGTATAATGCTGCTAGCTAACCAACTAAGACACAAATGTTGGCCCATGTTAGGATCTTGACTACCGGTACAGTTAAAACGCAAAATACTAACATCCTCCAAAAAAACTGTTTTGTACAAAAATCACAATTTTAGCTCTAACAATGGAACAATTCACTGACTTACATTGTTTTTAAGGGTGTATTCTGAAGTAATGCTGTCTATCTCGTCAATGGTATAGGAGGAAACATCCAGGCCTGATGGTTGACTGTCATTGGTCATCAGCAGCTGGTAATACTCCTCATTAGCTGCACAAAAACAACATTTCCAAATCAAGTTAACTGTTAAAAGTATAGCAGACTTCCACCGTGAGACAGGGACTTTACCTTCCACCTGCTTGACACAGCGCAGAGCGTACTTGAGGGTGTTCAACGTGGTGGACTTGCTGTTGTGTCTCTTTTCGGCCGGCACATGACGCTTCAGCTCCTTGAGAGTTTTTAGCAGCTCTTTTTGGGTCTTGGCTTTGGCAGATTCTTGACTGCTGCAAGTGGCACCAGAACATTTTGGCCAAGTCAAGACATGCTTGAGAAAGATAAGACTGAAGGCTTAATGTAGAGAGGCTAGGGTCTAACCTGCAGCCGCTGGTGGACGGGTTGTCCTGCTCGGAGCTCAGCAAACTGAAGGCATTGGAGCTGCTGGGGGGAGATGGACTGTGGGAGTTGGAGCTAAGGAATAGACAGAGGAGCAGAATAATTGTGACGACTAAGAGTATTTCACAATGATTATTTCAAAACAGAGTGAGCTCAAGGAAAGAAGGCTACTTTATAGTAGATTATTGTTCCATATGCCAGGGTTTAACACAGTGGCACATTTGTTGTATTTTAAAATTTTATCTGGACTTAGGAGAGATGCCTCCCAAGAGTTACATAAGAATCAGACAAAAATGCCATAAAACGGCATAAACCACATTGTGTGGTGTTAAGTTTGGCTGCCTCGTCTCTTTTTGGGAGAGGGCTGACAAAAGAAGGTGCACTCAAAGATGCAATGTCCGCATTTGGAGAGCCTTAACGCGAGTGTTGTTACAAGGGTGCTCAGCAGGTTAGCACATCCAAAACCACTGTGGGGACAAGTAGATTTCATAACCCACCTGAAACTATAATGGCTATTACAGAAAGTGCAGTGTAAAAATACACTAACAAAAGCTTTATAAACGTACTTACTAGTCATTGCATAAGATAGGAATGTCCAGTAGTAATTCTCAGTCATATTCAGCCAACAAACACTGGAGAACTATACCGGATCATACCAAGAGCTTCTTTCTAATATTCTATTACCGGTAACTCTTTTTAGCTTTTTAAGCCGCGACTCGGAACTAGAAGACAACCACCAGTAGTCACACCACTCAATTAACCAAACGCACTAATTTAAACGAAGCAGAAACGCACACACAGGACATCAGGTCAATCTGGAAAGAGAGTTGCATGTGTGTTTCCTTAGATTAACCTACAAGCTTAACAAGGCAACTACAGGCCAAAATAGACTCTGAGACACTGACTCATAACAACACAGGTGCACCTAAATATCAAGCTTACCTGGCTATGAATACACAACAAGTAGCATCTCTAATTATAAGTGGTATAAGTGGTAGGAGCTGGTTTTAGAGGGGCCAGGCCACACATGGACAAGTCGGATAATTGGAAAGCTTTTTTGGGAGGCTAATTGACTGCATGTTAGTTGGTCTGTATTACATCATTGGAGACGCATTAACTTCCCTACAAGAACAAAATCAAAGCAACAGCAATACAAAAGTGAGTGAGTAATAACAGAACAGTGCAATAGATAAATACTATATATACTGTTTACAATTCCTTCTGTTGTCTTCTTACTATTGCAGTAACAACAAGGTTGATTTCAAACATACAATAACTTACTTTACAATTATTGGTTTAAGTTTAAGAGAACAAATACATACATACATAAATGTTTATATTTGTCCCAATTAATAATCATATTGAATAAACAAACACAGATCATTATATAAGAGATACAAACACAATACAGTGCATATCTAAATTCCAACATCAAGACTAGATTTTGGTCTACACGCTTTAAATACACTATTGTGGGACCTCTGGGACATTGTTGAAAAATACTGTAATAAAAAAGGGACCTTTAAAGCCTCACTTGTATTACCGCCTTACTGAGCAAGAAGGCTTAACTATAGACTATTAACAGCTGACCGTAATGGCGACTCACACTATGAATAACCTTCTTACGCAACTAATAATAGAAACACCTTTGTAAATAGCCTCCTCAAGTCCAACAAACACAAAGGGAACATGTATTTTAGCTGTGTCTTAACTTTGGCTTGAGCAAGTGGGTCAAGGAAAACTCTTACCAAATGGAAAGAGCTTAATGTGGCAACAAGGGACTCAGTTTTAGTCTGGACTAGAGTTGAAAAGCAGGGCATGGTGGCCCAAAGAGGTTCAATGTCGTTGTCGTTGTCCAAGAAGGCCTAATTCCTGTCTCTCCCTGGCGAGGAAGCTCACCTTCCTTCCTCAACATGGTAATGCACGCAAGCAACTTGTATGAAAAGACGCTCATCCTGGCCATAAATGTGCTCTTCCTTCTGCTTCGTCTTTGTATTGTACTGCCGTCGCAATCGAGAGAGTGTGACGCTTTCTACTTCCAGTGAGGTGAGGCAATGTTAAAACAGCATCACCGCATAGAAACAATGTGTTGCTATGGCGATAAACAGAGACTGTTGACAGCGCAACAAAGTCCCTCTGCCGAATGATGCAGGTCTGGACTTCCTACGGGGAGCAGCCATAATTTTTTTCTCACCAGTACAGACTCCTGGCCTCCTGTCAAGAGATGATTGTATGTGCAAGCCTAGATTGTATGTGCAAGCCTGGATGCATTTTTAAGGTGTTTTATGAACTTTGGGCAATATACAGTACAGTGTTCCCTAAATTATCGTGGGGGTTACTGTCTAGGCCCCCCTTTACAAGGTGAATTTCCACGGCATATTTTATTTTATATGCAAAAATCATCTGCATTCAAAGTATTTGCAAGCCCTCCACACAGCTTTCACACACTTGTATATAAACACTTCCTAAATGGAAGGATGGATGGATGTTCACATGTGTTGAGACAACCAAAATATGTGTCTATTACTCATCCTGAAAAGTTGATACATCGGTAAAATGGGATCAACCCATTGAGTGGCTTGTTAAACAGAAACCTCCTCAGATACAATGATCCTTGTGTATTATGTTAAAGTGCTAATCAACGATTCAACGCACTCACCTTTTGTTGCTCTCAGAAGACTCCAGCAAAGCAGAATCTTTGCTGGTACTGTTGGAGCTGCGCACCGACTCCAAGCTGTTGCTCTCATTGCTGTGGCTCTCGTTTCCGTGGCTCTCGTTGCCGCTGCCGCTGCCGCTGGACCCGGTACTCTTCATTTCTGCGTCTTCCTCCGGGAGTGATCGGGAGCGGGCGCTTTTGCGATGGTTGCGTGGCAACGTGGGAGGTTCCTGACCGCTGCTGTCGCTACCTTCCGACGGCATGCCGAGGTCCGCTCCACCTTGGCTGTAGCCATTCATCCTCTGCAGCTGTGCCATGGCACTGCATCCCGAGGCACTCCTTGGCATGGAGCTGCACGATGTGGACGCTCTACGTGCTGGAGCACTATCCTGGTCCTCCAGCATTGAAAAGCAGTAGTGCTTGGAGTCTGAATCTTCTGACATCAGGAGGTCTGCTGTCTTGTTTTTGTTGCTGGTGAGTGGACTGGAGGGACACAATCACCCCATTGTCAAGGCCCTGCTGTTGGTAGGAATCTGTTGAGAGAAGAACATTCATCTTAACGATAAAATGATACACATATAAACCTAAAAACATGTGCAAAGTGTGACTGATTGAGCACCGTTGGGCACTTGTGTTGCCAGATATTCAGACAATATGGCTGTGGATTCAAGTTGCATTCCTATAGTATTGCCCCTTAAACTATACTGTAATAAAAATGGAAGGTGAGGGGTGCATTCAATTTTATGAGATACTGAACATTTGTTAAGTTGAAGGTCACAAAATCTCAAAAAGTTGAATGCTTTTTAGCACATAGCAGGGTTCATTTTCTGACCTCTGGAAAACACTGCAGGTGCTTCTCTGATCTACAGTGAAACTATTGCTTGGCTCAAACAGTGTGGCCTTTAAAAGAAGAGACGATCCGTTCCATCTGAGGCCTCCCTTTAACCTTTTCAACGGGATCAACCATCGCGGGTCACATGAAACGCAAGAATGTCATCCGCGGTCGTGTTGTCATTTTGTGGCTTTTTTTCCCCTATTCGATTGAAAAGCAGTGCAATCTTAGACTGTGATGGAACTTCACAAAAGAAGTCAATAAAAAAAACGGTCTGCTCTTACCACCCTGAGGGTCTTATCCCAGAACATTTTCTCTGGTTACAGGAATTGACAAGTTTCACAATTTTGGCAGCACAAACAAGTCACATGTTTGGACATTGAGACAGGCGGATACTATAACCAAGGAGACAACTTAACATCATGTTTGGGGAAAAAGATGGTAGATGTTAATCCGGTGAATGTGGGAGAAAAATGCTGCTTGTTTAAATTGGGCATGCTTGATACATTTACACAAAGTACGGTATACCAAATCGTACAGTGGAGGTGAAACAAACACCTTCTTGTCCTCCATGAAAAGCATGTAGACAGTTACATACTTCACAATCTCGACCTACTTTGACATGGGGTTGCCAAAGTCCAGTCAAGTTTGGAGAAGTAGGTTAATATGCAGAAAAGTAGTATAATAAGCTGTATTATAGTATTTTCTATGTAGAGATGTGTAGGACCAAGAAACTGCAGCATTTATGCTGTTCAAATCAGCAATTTGTACAATACACTGTAACTAATTGTTGACCATTGACCAACATTATGTCTTAAGTTTGTATTGTACAGTATTTTATGTTAATTCCTGGTGTTTTGTCTCCCAAAACATATCGTAAATGTTTTTTTAATAATCGCTACACTGAGCTTAAAAGGGATTGCCTACCAATTGAAAGGGCAGACGGAAAACAAATATCTAATGTCCAACAGTGAACAACAACAAACTACTAATGACAAAATGTACATGTTTTTAAATGGGAACAGCACCTCCTTGGAATTTATTTTGCCTATTGCTCACAGTACTTATGAGAGACAAGAACAAATTCTAAAGCTTAAAAAACGCTCGTACATTGCGACTAGTAATGCAGCCAATGGGAGCAATCCATTCCACCTTTAAATCAATGCATCTAAAAACAACAACAGTACTTCATTTATGTTCTACAACCTGTATTATAACCAAGCTGTAACGACAAAAAACATCTGTGTTCTTGTCTTTCATAATGATTGTGAACGATAGGCAAAATCCCCCAAAAAGTACAGTTTTCCTTTAAGCTTGTCCAAACAAATAAAATCATGATTGTCTAGAAGTACATACAATGCTCAAAATAGATATGATTGTTTTTCCCTAGAAAATAATTAAAACAAAATTAATACGGTCCCACCTGGTTTGACATTTAATTAGAGTTAACATCCTCCTGACGGTTTCCAGTCATGACTAAAGATGTTATGTTCAGTCCATTTGGGAGGTTTCCAGGTCGAGCCAACTCACTTATATGATTATTCATATATTGCAAATAAGGGGCTGTTTGCAACTTGCTTAAAGTTTTTTAAACCCAAAAATATAACAGGAGCACCACCAGCCAACTTATGTTACGATAAGTGGTGTAAGAAAACATATTTGATAAACGTTGATATTTGTCACAATTAATAATAAAAACTGCTTGTCGGCCCGAGGAATTAGTCTTACCACTGTCTCGACAACACGTCGGCTGAGAACAATTTACAGTCATGTTGTTGCCAGGATAGACTATACATTCAAAGATAACCTACATAAGTAGCTAAACATTGCCAGATTGATATCATTAGCTGACAATACACAAAACTATAAGCATTGCGCGTGTGTTATGTAGGGCATAGTTTACGTGCTAATTACCGGAAGAGGGCTGGATATAATGCTTATAACAATGAGCGCTGCCTTCAAGGCAGCCGCGTAAAGGTTACAATCAGCCCAGTTAACTGACAGACCATTATTGACCTGTTCTATCATATCCTCTGCACTGAAAAGAACAGGACACCTCTAAAGTTCACCTTAATGTTATTTCCGTCAGGGTGCGCAATGGTTGTGAGACAGAAATTACCACTTAAACGGAAACAGTTACAGAGTGCAAACAGCCCCTAGAAGGTTAATTGGCTACAATGACGCACATGAAATAGTTATAGGTGATATACCTGAATCATCGAGACATGTCACTCCCGGATGAAAAAGGGATGAATGGAAAAACTTACAATTTGAAACATTTTAGTGTGCCATTAGCGTCAATGAACGGTCTTCTAAATTCAAAAGTGTCTAGGATTGATGAGACTAAAAGGCACAAGTTTAACTTGTGGCCTTTGGGTCAAATCCCAACAGCCCATGAATAGCATCAAGCAGAAAACTAAGACTTAATAACTAGCAAGAAAATAGTTTGCAGCAGATTCCGAAAACAGGAGAGGTTGTAGAGGTGGGAAACTTTGGGCACTTCACAATTCGATTACGATTCAGGAGCTACGATTCAATTAACAATTGATTATTGTTGCATCTTAATTTCATATGTACTGATGTTTTACTTTTTTTTTCTCGTTTCACTGAATAAATTGTCATTACAAAACAGCAGGGTGATCCTGCCAGATAGAACATCTTTGAGTAGTATTTTTGCAATGTACAGTGCATACAGAAAGTATTCACAGTGCTTCACTTTTTCCACATTTTGTTGTTACAGCCTTATTCTAAAATGGAATAAATTAATTTTTGTCCTCAATTCTACAGACAATACCACATAATGACAATGTGAAAATGATATTTTTTAAACTGCAAATTTATGGGGTATTGTCTGTAGAATTTTGAGGACAAAAATAATTTAATTCCATTTTGGAATAAGGCTGTAAAAAAGGAAAAAAGGTGGGAAAAGTGAAGCGCTGTAAATACATTCCGGATGCACTGTGTGGCATTTTTGCAGAAAGTTCAATATAGAAGACCATTAACTAGATTTTAACTAAATTTCATACACATTTTTATCTTATATTTCATTTGATTTTAAATGACTTGCTAAACAAACGCCCAAAGGAAGTATTACATCTTCCAAAAAATAACCGGAAGATTAAATGATGTTGCAAAAGCAGCTGAGACTAGACTAACTCATGTAGAAATCCCCATTTAGAAAAATCACACACTGACAGTCATCCTGCTTTTTTCTTTAATTCTGAATGACTGCTAACACATACGTCATCTCAAACCACATTATACAACACTAATGTGTATCAGGTTGGGGGTAGTTACATGCCTAATCACAAAGTGCAGTTCAGTTGGGCTCCATTTTTACTGTAGAGAGACTTACATAAGGGAGAATAAGGCAACGCAAATAGGGATGCAAGAGGTTGAACTAATAGGAAGACCAACAAGTAATACTCAGCTCTCATGGTGCAAAAAGATAAAGCTATCCAGGATCCTTCTGTATTTATATATTTTAGTGCAAAATAAATGCTGTGATCTATTTGATTTTGTGGGTGCTCAGTAATATCCTAGATCAGCGTTTCTCAAACTTTTTTCACCTCAGAAAACCTTCAGCTCTTCAAATTCCACCATAACAACCAACATTAAAATAAACTAGTGTAGTAGGCCTAGGTATTCATTCAAAACAAGGCAGAAGTTTTATTTAACAAGCATATTTCATATTTTTGGCCACTGTTACATTACACACAGTTTGAACAGCAACACTGTGTTTGAATATAAGTAAATAAAACACTGTACTTTAATCAAGTGATTCTTTGGCGTAACACTAGAACAGGTTTTATCCGGCCCACGTGATTAGTTTGCTAAGTATAAAAATTAGCCGAAAGTTTTGAATGAAAGAAACGGCTGTTCTAAATGTGTCCACTAGATGTCACAATAGCAATTTTATGTATCTTTGTAGATTATGCTACATATGTGGGGGAAAAAATAGACCACATGACGTCAGTGCATCAGTCGAGGAAAATGAGCATTTTACCAGTCCGGTCCACTTGAGAGTTGATTTTTCTCCATGTGGCCCCCGATCTAAAATGAGTTTGACACCCCTGCACTAGAAGGTACCAAATTTTGTTACTCACTGTCCTAGAGGATCTGAATGGATCACATTCACAGAGCCCTACAGTATGTTTATAGTAACAAAGACAGAACCTGGAAAAAATCCTAACAAAAAGCCATAACACCCAAAAAAGGGGCACATTAATTTAATAATCATTTTACATGATTTGTTTACCATTTAAATTATTTCATATTTAGTTGTGTTTTTTAAACAAGACTAACAGATAAAGGAAAGTAAAACAAAATAAAGCATTTCAGCATGAGAAAAGGCAGTGATCGTTGCAGCATGACAAACCCCGCCAGCTATGTGCTGCTCTTTATGTAAGGTGTTGTGTTAAGGACGACCTACCCGAAACAACTCTCCCAATTCATTCGACGACGCGGTGGCGACCCCCTTCTTTTACACGATGAGTGCATTTTAATCCGCTATGGCGTTTAGAATGCAACCAATGCATTGTGACAGCAACACACACAAACTGTGTCAGTGTGCTGTCAGTCAGTAGTCTAATGACACAGTTATGCAACTGTAGAACTTGCACGCAAACTGCCTGTTTCTGAGAGTAGTTCGTGATAAATCCACACATACCTTTACAAACTGGACGATGCGTTGTGGCGTAGAAGCTCGCTTGGTTGGTGGTTGAATCCAAACAGTGCGACTGTATTCGGTTTAAGTTGTCCCTGACACACTTGCTGTCTCTCGGTCAAATTTCCACACACTGCGCTGACGACACCGTGCAGCCAGTGACCTCATTTCCAGCGACTGCCCGAATCCCCGCCCCTTTTGACCCTCGATTGGTTCAGAGAGCTGCCCGTTTTAGCGCCCCGAATCTCTCAACCAATCGGCGTCGCTCTATGGGACTGGAGGGCGGTTCGCTCGATTCTGTGACAGGGCCACACCTCCGCCGGTCCATTTACATAAGCGCGTCACCGCCTTCACGTGGTGCGGGCGTGAGAGAGGGCTGGGCGAATCACCGCCGAGCTAAAGTTGTTGAATGAAGCGCGCTCGATGGTTGGCTCGCTGCGGCGAGCTGTTGTATAAACGGTTATACAAGGGTGCGTTCACGGGACACTGCGGCCAAAATGCATCCGCATTAAAGTTCGCAGACACTTGGGAATTGTGATATAACACGAGGGGAATTTAATTATAAAACGATAATAGCTGTGACTCAAACCGCATTGTGTGGAACTTGTCAAAGCATTCTTGCAACTTCTTTATTGTAGTATGCTGAACATGCATATGCTTGTAGTATTACGAAATAATGGTATCACACTGTGACTCAATCTGAACTGTGTGGAACCTGTTAAAGCAGGGGTCCCCAAACTACGGCCCGCGGGCCGGATCCGGGCCCCCCAGCATCCAAAAGTCCCAAGTAAATTGTTTTTATTTTTTATTTTTTTAAATCTTTCCTTTCTAATCCATTTTCTACCGCTTGTTACTCTCGGTGTCTCCTTGCCGCTCAGGCAAATCAAAATTGTCTAAACATGAATTTTCCCATCGATAACCTGACAATGTTAAATGTCAAAACGGATTAAAAAGACTATGTATATATATATATATATATATATATATATATATATATACAGCCCGGACCCCGGCCAAATTTTTTGAACCCAATGCGGCCCACGAGTCAAAAAGTTTGGGGAACCCCTGTGTTAAAGCATTCCTCCCAAAAAGGACAAGCGGTAGGAAATGGATGAATGGATATATTGAATATACAGATTTTACATCATCATGATGCACTGTGTTTTTTTGGTTTAGCACTATTCACAAAATGTTGATTGGTGGGTTGCAACCACGTGACAAAAGGGCGGGGAAAACATAGCCCCTGTTTATTTAGAACCCTGCTGCGCAGATGGCATATAGAATTATAAAGGTTCAGAGCACAGGTGTCAAACTCAATACCCGGGGGCCAGATCTGGCCCGCCACATCATATGCATCAATGAAGTACTTTATGTTTCTTTCTTTTTCTATTTGGACAGAAAAAAGACATGTACTGCATGCAGCTATATATCTTTTAAACGGTATCTATCTAATAATGCAACAGATATTTTATTAAAATATCATACATTCGAAACATTTTTGGGGTAAAAACATACATAAATATCTACTTCGCCTTATGATTTCAAAGCAAGTTATCCATCAAATTGTACACTGTAAACCTGACGATGTGTATTTTTTCAAAACAGCTCAGTATTCAGAACCTTACTGTAAGAAAAAAAACTGGTACCATTTTTACATTTTCAGTAATATACTGTGAGAACAGCAACTATAATTTTTATGCAAAAAACTGTCAGCTCAATCACCACAATTTTACAGTAAACTACAGTGTAAACTCAGACTGTAAATTTTATGGTAAAATTCTGCCATTTTTTGGACCGCAAAATCCACAATTTTTTTTTACAGTGTAGGTAAAATATACATTTACTAATCAAATGCATAGGTAATCATGTGACAATATCATGTGGCTAATCCTTATACATGTATGTTTCTTTTATTAATGTTACAAGTGGCCGGCCCTCTGAGGGCAGCCAAAACTGCAACTTGGCCCTCAATGAAAACGAGTTTAGAGGCTCTAAACCAGGGGTGTCAAACTCATTTTAGCTCAGGGGCCGCATGGAGGAAAATCTGTGCACACGCCGGCTGGACTATTAAAATCATGACATCAAAACTAAAAAATAAAGACAACTTCAGATTGTTTTCTTTGTCTTACTTTGGCCAAAAATAGAACTAACACATTCTCAAAATATTATACAACAAATATAGAAAAAAATACCAGCAGCGGTAAAGTTTAGATCCATGAAGGAAAGAAAAAAGTGAATGAATGTTTATAACTGAATACATTTACATATGCATAAAAATGCGTTTTTTTTTTTTTTTTTTTTTTTTAATGAATTAAGTAACGTTTATGACAACCTTTTTCCAAAACACAATATAGAATGTGAGATATAACAGGATAATGCATACATTAATCATTTGTTTTGAAAACGGTTACAAAAAAGTGGGACCCCAAAAGTTTCCTTTGGGACCCCATTTTTAGGACTTGATGGAGTCCCTGGGACCCGATTTTGAAAATTCCTAGCGCCAACACTGATGGAGTATTGGTGCGTGCAAAACAGCAGCAGGCGGCTGTGGCCTGCTGGCTGGTTCTAATACTAATCAAATATCATCCATAGATAATTCATTCGTGGGCTGGATCTGGCCCGCGGGCCTTGACTTTGACATTTAGGCTAAGTCTAGACCATGTATATTTGGCTCTAAATTAACAGTAGTAGGCGAGCCTCCAAGTCTGTTATATGACCTGTCTTTGAAAACTACGTGATTTGTAATCCAATTTTGTATGTATTTCAAGTCCAATGTGGTAGATATTATATAACAAATTCACAGAGAACTTTGAAAGGGACACAAAGATGGTTTGAAGTTATGATACACTGGTACCTTGGTTATCGTGTGTGCCACATTTCGTATTATTAGTTTTTCAGACGCAACTAGGGATTTCACCATCTACAGTCCGTAATATCATCAAAAGGTTCAGAGAATCTGGAGAAATCACTGCACGTAAACTGCAGGGCCGAAAAGCAACATTGAATGCCCGTAACCTTCGATCCCTCAGGCAATACTGCATCAAAAACCGACATCAGTGTGTAAAGGATATCACCACATGGGCTCAGGAACACTTCAGAAAACCACTTTGAGTAACTACAGTTCATCGCTACATCTTTAAGTGCAATTTAAAACTCTACTATGCAAAGCGAAAGCCATTTATCAACAACACCCAGAAACGCAGACGGCTTCGCTAGGCCTGAGCTCATCTAAGATGCACTGATGCAAAGTGGAAAAGTGTTCTGTGGTCTGACGAGTCCACATTTCCAATTGTTTTGGAAACTGTGGACGTTGTGTCCTCCGGACTAAAGAGGAAAATAGCCATCCGGAATGTTATAGGTGCAAAGTTCAAAAGCCAGCATCTGTGATGGTATGGGCGTGGATTAGTGCCCAAGGCATGGGTAATTTACACATCTGTGAAGGCACCATTAATGCTGAAAGGTACATACAGGTTTTGGAGCAAAATATGTTGACATCCAAGCAACATCTTTTTCATGTACGCCCCTGCTTATTTCAGCAAGACAATGCTAAGCCACACTCTGCATGTGTTACAACAGCATGGCTTTGTAGTAAAATAGTGCGGGTACTAGACTGGCCTGCCTGTAGTCCAGGCCTGTCTCCCATTTAAAATGTGTGGCGCATTATGAAGCCTAAAATACAAGAGACCCTGTTTTGTTAAAAGGCCATGTAACACAGTGGTAAAAATGCCCCTGTGCCAACTTTTTTGCAATGTGTTGCTGCCATTAAGTCCTCAGTTAATGATTAGGTTTCTCAGTTTGAACATTAAATATCTTGTCTTTGCAGTCTCTTCAATTGAATATTAGTTGAAAAGGATTTGCAAATCATTGTATTCTGTTTTTATTTACGATTTACACAACGTGTCAACTTCACTGGTTTTGGGTTTTGTTATTTATATATATAAAACTTTTTTTTTTTAAATTTTCCAACCCCATAAACTCCATGTGTGACCATGCAAATTATGTAAAGGTGGTAGAAAAATGTCATAGTTTTCTAAAGTTGTCGTTTAATGAAATCTACGAGTATTGAATATATACATATTGCTTACTGAGATCCCTACCATTGCCATTAGTCTTTACAGTCAGTCAATCCTACTATGTTTTAGGCAGGAGGTGAGCAATAACCTGCAAATGTCACCATAGGTAATATGGACCTTCTAAAGGAATGTTTAATTCAAGATGGGGAAAGCATGACATCTCCACAAGCCATCTGTACCACAGCTATCAAACACCCAGCATGAAAACAGCACCTATGCACTATTATAGGAGGTATGAACCTTTCTCAGGAGACAGTCATACCTATTTGAATATTAACACTAAGGGTGGAAATAAAGCCTTTCACACCACGCTGACCTCCGTTCACACATTTCGAGAGCTGCTGTTGTATTGCCTCGCCATCTGCTGCAACCATCGACTGATCCAAGTCAACATGTTGATTGGCATAACTCAATTTTATTCAGTTGGCATTCATCTTCTAGAGTCACTGTACTGTTAATGTGGAAAAACAACAAGTAATAAATCACCATTCAAAAGTGCGCCCACTACATTAAAATTCACTGATAATGAATTAATTACCTAGTCAGGTGCTGCGACGTCATACAATGTTGAACTTTTTAAAAACACGCTTCAAACGGCCCGGTCCAAATGTGCTTGCCTCTTTGTTTGGGTTCAGGGTTACTCCGGGTTACAGACGGATGAGCGTCACACTCGCACAGAAAACAAGTTTCAATATGAGGAATGGAGCACCAGATGGCAAAACAAGCTAGGCAGTTTTTGTGTCGGTGATTTGGATAGATACAAACAAAAAGGCGAGAAAGAGTGGGCATGCAACTTGGAAAACAAGTGGGAGTGCTGTAAGCCCAAAAGAACACTTCACAACAACGACATCACACCAATGTTAAGGACTCATGAAAGTTGATTTCCATTGTGTGTTAGTTTGCAGTAGTGGTCAAAGGTTTAAATACACTCATCATGGTACCGTTGAACTGTTCTTTTATGAAAGTACCAATGATTTTCACGCACACATTAGGTGCGCTGAGATTCTCCTCTGCATATGACCATCACCCTCACCCCCTGGGAGGTGAGGGGAGCAGTGAGCAGTAGCGGTGGGCATGCCCGGGAACCATTTTGGTGATTTAATCCCCAATTCCTACCCTTGATGCTGAGTGCCAAGCAGGGAGGTAATGGGTCCCATTTTTATAGTCTTTGGTATGACTCAGCCGGGGTTTGAACTCACGCCCTACCAATCTCAGGGCGGACTCTCTAACCCGTAGGCCACTGAGCAGGTATTAGAGCGAATGATTATACACTGTACATCTTCAATTGTTTATTACTTTTAAATTATCTAGCAAAGTCTCATTTGCAGAACAGAGCTCAAACCAGTAGTTTACAATAAGTAATTTTTTGACAATTTTTCAAATGTTATGAAATACTGTACTGATGTTTTGTATTTTTATCAGCTATAAGCTATTGTCAAAGTTACATGACAATTACATTCTTGAAATATTTCTCTCGCTGGGTAAATTATCTATTGTGGCAACCTGATCTCAAGTTTCTGGTCTATATTTGGAATCTTGCAAAAGCAAGGTTCTGATGGTCAGATGTGGGGTGTTATCTTGGTCTCAAAATATCGAAATATGGGCACCACAATGAGGAGTACTGTTAAGTGCTAATTTTGATTTATAGACTGGGGTCATGGATTACATACCCTTGTGAGATTTGAGGTTTGGCTCCTTGTAGGAGGGCGTTGTGCGGGAGATGCTGGGAAATTGGCATTAAAACATGTGCATTCAGGAGTTTGGGGAAGGTTGGGTTTGCCTGCTGAGATAGAGGTGCATTTTTCTGCCTCATTCTAGGGTCTCACCTGGGGGCCCGACATCCTTAACTCATATGAGTTGTGTGCATGAGACCCATGAAGTAAATACATTTATTGGTGATTGTTGTGATATGTAGAAGGGGTAGAAAATAGGTTCTGCTTCTTCCTACTCTGTTTTGGACATGTTTGTGTAACTGGGAACATGAAATCCAGAACATGAGAACATGGGAACATGAGATCCAGTGGAACTTATATGCATGTTTGAAATAAACGCAAAGTCAAAAACAAATCTATAACATTTCACTTTTTGATTTAAACAAGTCATATAGGTCCATCCATCCATTTTCTTCCGCTTATCCGAAGTCGGGTCGCGGGAGCAGCAGCCTCAGCAGAGAAGCCCAGACTTCCCTCTCCACAGTTACTTTGTCCACCTCTTCCCTGGGGATCCCGAGGCGTTCCCAGATCAGCTGGGAGACATAGTCTCTCCACCGTGTCCTGGGTCTTCCCAGTGGTCTCCTACCGGTCGAATGTGCCCTAAACACCTCCCCAGGGAGGCGTTTGGGGGGCATTCTGATCAGATGCCCGAACCACTTAATCTGGCTTCTCTCTATGTGGAGGAGCAGCAGCTTTACTTTGAGCTCCTCACAAATGACAGAGCTTCTTACCCTATCTCTAAGGGAGAACCCTGCCACCCGGCGGAGGAAACTAATTTTGGCCGCTTTTACTCGTGATATTGTCCTTTCGGTCATTACCCAGAGCTCATGACCATAGGTGAGGATAGGTAAGTAGATCGACCGGTAAATTGAGAGCTTTGCCTTCCGGCTCAGCTCCTTCTTCACCACAACGGATCGATACATGTCCACATCACTGCAGACGCCGCACCAATCCACCTGTCGATCTCACGATCTACTCATCCCTCACTCGTGAACAAGACCCGGAAGTACTTGAACTCCTCCACTTGGGCCAGGATTTCCCCCCCAACCTGGTGATGGCACTACATCTTTTTCCGGGCGAGAACCATGGACTTCAATCAATCAATCAATCAATGTTTACTTATATAACCATAAATCACAAGTGTCTCAAAGGGCTGCACAAGCCACAACAACATCCTCGGCTCAGATCCCACATCAGGGCAAGGAAAAACTCAACCCAATGGGACAATGAGAAACCTCGGAGGGGACCGCAGATGTGGGGACCCCCCTGGGCGACCGGTGCAATGGACGTCGAGTGGATCTAGCATAATATTGTGAGAGTCCAGCCATAGTGGATTTAACATAATAGTGAGAGACCAGTCCATAGTGGGGCCAGTAGGAGACCCTCCCGAGCGGAGACAGGTCAGCAGCGCAGAGACGTCCCCAACCGATGCACAGACGAGCGGTCCACCCCGGGTCCCGACTCTGGACAGCCAGCGCTTCAACCCCCCCCCCCCCCCCCCCCCCCGCACCCACACCCCCACGAGGAGAGGGGGGCAGAGCAGAAAAGAAACTTGGACTTGGAAAGGCTGATTTTCATTCCAGTCACTTCACACTCAGCTGTGAACCGATCCGGTGAGAGCTGAAGATCCTGGCCAGATGAAGCCAGCATGACCACATCATCCGTAAAAAGCAGAGACCTAATCCTGCAGCCACCAAACCGGATCCCCTCAACGCCCTGACTGCGCCTAGGAATTCTGTCCATAAAAGTTGTCATATAGATGAAATTAAAAAAATATTTTCAAATTTATAGAGACGTACCTCTACATAAAGTCACCTAAATCAACTAAAAGGTGGTGCCGAATCTTTTGGAATGTCTTTTAACTAATAGCAAGATATATTAACTTCTTGTTAATCATAATCGTGATCATGATTAACAGTAGCTGGTAGTGTTTCTTTGCCAGCGAAAAAACATGATTTGTTTGACCACATTCATTGTATTGACCAATACTTGGAACAATTACCAGCTCAGTGGCCTTATGGTTAGAGTGTCCGCCCTGAGACTGGAACATTGGGAGTTCAATACCCGGCCGAGTCATACCAAAGACTATAAAAAAATGGGACCCATTGCCTCCCTGCTTGGCACTCAGCATCAAGGGTTGGAATTGGGGGTTATATCACCAAACGATTCCAGAGTGCGCCGCACACTGCTGCTCACTGCTCCCCTCACCTCTCAGGGGGTGAACATGGGGATAGGTGAAATGTGTCCTCTGCATTTGACTTTAACTTTAACAATGGGAAAGTCACAAAAGCAAAGAAGTCTCTTTAGAAAGTCTGCCAAAATCATCAGTATAATCACTCTATCCTGGGAAAAGCACTATTCAAATTATACCATTATGGGGCCCGAATAACATATTCAAGCCAGTGATGAGTGAAAACATCAGATCAAAACTGTATGTAAGACTCAACAATCCAAGGTCTTTTGTCATTTTTTATTTATAAAGGGACAACTATTCTAATGAACCAGGTGCAAACTTTTAACATGAAGCCCAACGGGTATCATGTGATGTACAATGACTAAATGTACACAGGTACAATTATTTTTTCCGAATTTTGCCCATGATTGAGGACTTTTCCAGTAAATATAGACAGCAACAAATCAGCCCAAACCCGGTCAGTGACGCAGACATCCATATTAATATCCAGGAAAAGAAAACAACTTTCTATAGCTGGAAAAACACACATTGAAATGATTCACTTCTTCCAAGTGTGAGAATGACTCAAATTTGCTTGTTCTTTGAGTAGAAGGGCATCCCCAGTGTGAGGTGGAGGAGAGCGGGAGATACCGTATATGGTCACCGGACACTCCAGGTACAACTGTGCACAAAGTGTGTAAAAAAAGTTCACTTTCGACCCAGAATGTCACATTCAGTGTGGAGTAGCTCTAATTTGAAGGGCAAACAAGTGGCAACCACTTGAAATAATCTAAGGAGGTTTGTTGTAGCGATATATATATATATATGTTTTCCATATAGTGTAATAAAGCTAGTCACTCTAAAAAATAAGAAAAAGTTCAATTATTGAGCACATCCCAAATTGGCATGTGCTTGTCAGGAATGTGGGCAGACAGGATGATGCGAAACCCTTCCTCACGAGGAGAGCATGGCTGCCAGTGCGTGATGTGAGCAATTCTAAATAAGGCCCACGGAAACTGACGTTATTAAACAGTGTGACAACTTCACACCTTAACTGGCGGGACCAAGCATCCTCTTGACACCACTTATGGAGTGGGCGGCTTGTCTGCTTGAGTCATTTATTAATGAATAAATCATGTGATATTTTATTTTGCCTGTCTGCGTTCACCAAAGTACCTTTTAGGCAGAGGAGATAACCTTAATAACTGGTCGGAAGTGGCCCAGTCCAACACCCAAAAAATGTTCTGCCAATGAAATGCATTGGTGGAGATGGGTCCCTGGTTCAATCCCCACCTAGTACCAACCTCGTCATGTCCGTTGTGTCCTGAGCAAGACACTTCACCCTTGCTCCTGATGGGTGCTGGTTAGCGCCTTGCATGGCAGCTCCCTCCATCAGTGTGTGAATGTGTGTGTGAATGGGTAAATGTGGAAGTAGTGTCAAAGCGCTTTGAGTACCTTGAAGGTAGAAAAGCGCTATACAAGTACAACCCATTTATCATTTATAGATGTTCACAAATGAATCCACTTAATCTATAGGACCTATTTGCTTCCCTCCCAATGCTACAACCATTAACTGTACTTGGAGCCAGATCTGCCTTCATCTTTGAACACACTTTGTGTAGGCAGGTGTCTTTCCTACACGAGCTCATGGAACGTTCCGCAGATGGTGATGGCTCTACGTCAGAAGGCTTCCACAATTGCCCACCATATGGGTTCGACATCCGATGATTAACACATCACATGACGTGAACTGATGCTTGTACCGTTAAAATATATTCCTTACACCGGAACACATGATCTAGTCCGGGGTTCGCCAACCTTTTTTCAACCAGGCACCGGTTTAATGAATGCATTATTTTCACGGACCGGCTTTCCACGTGTGGCAGGAAAAAAATGAACATGAAAAATCAACTCACCATCACGCTGAAGTAGTGGGAGCCCTGGGCATGTTTCTTTGGAAAGAGATGGTCCCCGGCACGTTGATCGTCACTATATACCAGTGTTTCTTAACCATAGTTGCCAAGGCCCAGTGTTGGCATGCGAGCGCCCCCTAGAATGTAATATACACTGTATGTGTTTTTCAGCTGTGGTCCATATAGGCAGCAGCGGTACTCAGTTGTAATACACATTTCCACCACTTGTGGCAGTAATGACAATATAAAACAAACAGAAGTCTGGCGTTAATGTCATAGAGAAATTTCTTAAGCACAAAAATAATGACTCAATTTGTGAAGCTGTATTTTCATTTGCTCTTTATTTTTATTCACAATTTAGTTAAGAAACATATGTATTATTAATTTAGTTGATTTATTTTAGCACAACATAATGCATATTGTATGTACATGTATTGTTTATTTGGTTAGTACTTATTTTTCAAATCAGCCTGACCTAATCCTAAGGTTTATTTGTTAAATTGATAATATAATCTTTGTGATTAACACATGCTTTTATATCATTTGACAAGGTAGTAAACTGTAAGTAGGCTAGATATAATTATTGTAAATGATCAAAATCAAGAGTAAGATTATTAATTCAGTGTTAATATTGGAGTGGTCCCCGGGCTCTTCTGTAGTGGAGAAGTTGGGTGCCAAGGTAAAAAAGGATAAGAACCCCTGCTCTATACAATGACCCAGCAGGGCACTGCAGATGGAAATCAACCTTTGGCTACAAACTGGCACACTAACATTTTAATGTGCCAGATGGACCGGTGGATGGGGGCCACTGATCTAGTCAACACACACACAAAAAATATATGCAATGTCATAATTTGAGGTAAAGCTGTAAAAGGCACACAAAGTCAAGAGCTGAATAAATACATTCAGAGGTGTAACTGTATACTTCTGGAAAAGTGGACAAGATAATGAAGAATCCACAAATAAGCACAACAAATTAAAAAAGGTATTTAATGAGGACATACTCTCTGTAATGACATATGGCAATGAGACGTGGTCTTCCACGTCAAGCCAAACTAAACTCATGGCAGTAGCACAGAGAAAGTTGGGCAGAATCATGCTACTCTAAACGACAGAAGAACTAAAATCTGGATCCGACAGAAAACACGACTCAGATATAAATGTTGCCATCAAAACATCCAAACAATATCTAAACGGCAGACATTTATCCACTAAAATATGGAAAGGCTGCTGATGGTTTGTTTGACAGAGAAGCAGCTCAAAGGAAATACAGTAAGTCCACTTTCTAACGTAAATGCTGTTATTGTTAGGATTTGGTGGAGTGGATCCCAAGGATGCAGAGACGTGTTGTGTACAATTGTTCTTCCTTTTATTTAGGAGGAAGCACAAAGTAACAAAACAAAGGTGATGGTAGATAACACACCAAACTAAAAGCGCTAGACAAGGCTAGGAATAATACTTCATGAAAGAAGTTAATATAAGGACAAAAGTACAAACTAAAAACGCTAGACAAGGCTAGGAAAACATACTTCATGAAAGAAGTTAATATAAGGACAAAGTACAAACTAAAGACGCTAGACAAGGCTAGGAAAAAATACTTCATGAAAGAAGTTAATATAAGGACAAAGTACAAACTAAAGACGCTAGACAAGGCTAGGAAAAATACAGGCAAACCTTAGATGAATGGTACACGATGAACTAGTGAGTTCTCTGGCAATATCAACAGGTTTGCAAGCAGTGACAAAGTTCCGGCGCTCACAGGCCGTCAGCAGCCAGGTTAAATAGGCTGCTTCTAATCTACGTCAGGTGTGTGCTGCTGCCTTGCGCCAGCTGCACTCCATACTGTGGACGAGAGAGAGAGTGAACATGGTGTGCAGACAACAACAGAACTGAGCAAGGAAATTTCAGATTACCACAGTACCCCCCCTTCAACGGACGCCTCCTGGCGGCCTACCTGGCTTGTCTGGGAATCGAATGTAAAAATCCTTGATCAAGTCTTTGTCAATAATAAGCGATCTTGAAATCCATGACCGCTCCTCCGGGCCGTACCCCTCCCAGTCTACCAGGTATTGGAATCCCCTGCCCCTTCTTCTCACATCCAAGATGGTGTTTACTGTAAACGCTGGGTGACCCTCAACCAGCCTGGGTGGAGGAGGCGGTACCTCAGGAGGACTGAGCGGGCTGGATGCGACAGGCTTGATGCGAGACACGTGAAAGACAGGATGGCATTTGAGAGATCTTGGGAGACGGAGCTTGACTGCAACACGGTTGATGATCTTGATAATGGGGAATGGTCCAATGAACCTGGGAGCCAGTTTCCTAGAGTCGGTGGCCAATGGTAGGTCCCGGGACGACAACCAGACCTTCTGTCCCAACTGGTAGTGTGGGGCTGGTGTGCGATGGCGGTTGGCTAAGAGTTGGTTCCTGGCCGATGTTCTTTTTAACGCCGCCCTGGTGTTGCGCCAAGCCTGGTGAGCCCGACGCAGGTGTGCCGTTACGGATGGTACGTCGGCATTGGGTTGGGTAGAAGGAAAAACAGGGGGTTGGAAACCATAGGCGACGTGAAATGGAGACAGGTTGGTGGCGGAGCTAATGAGGGAATTGTGAGCGTATTCTATCCATGGGAGATTCTCAGACCAGGTTGAGGGTTGCCGATGACAAGTGCACCGGATGGCCGCCTCCAGGTCTTGGTTGGTCCGCTCGGTCTGTCCATTGCTCTGTGGGTGGTAGCCGGAGGATAGGCTAGGGGAGGCCCCCAGGGACTTGCAGAATGCCCTCCAGACAGCCGAGGAAAACTGTGGCCCTCTGTCGGATACCACATCAGCGGGGATGCCGTGCAGCCGGAAAGCGTGGAGCACTAATAGTTGGGCTGTTTCAAGAGCCGAAGGCAGTTTGGGGAGGGCCACGAAGTGGGCCATTTTCGAGAACCGGTCCACAATGGTCAAGACAGTGTCATTACCTTCAGAGGGGGGAAGTCCTGTGACAAAGTCCACCGCTATGTGTGACCACGGGCGGGAGGGGATGGGTAATGGGTGTAACAGTCCTGCTGGGGCCTGGTGGGATGCCTTGTTCCGGGAGCAGGACCGACATGCTGCCACAAACGCCTTCGTATCTGCCAGAATGGATGGCCACCAAAAACGCTGGGAGAGGACAAAACTGGTGCGACGAGTACCTGGATGGCAAGCGATCTTTGACCCATGTGCCCAATCCAGAACGCTGGAACGGAGCCGAGGAACCACAAACAACCGACCTGGTGGGCAGCCCCGAGGAGATGTGTCCGACTTTAGGGCCTCCAAGACTTGCCGCTCGATGTCCCACTGGAGTCCCCCAATGATGTGGGTATGGGGAACAATTGGTTCAGGTGAGGAATCCTCAAGAGACGAAGAGTAGAGACGGGAAAGGGCATCGGGTTTCCCATTCTGAGAACCAGGTCGGAAAGTGATGATAAAGTTAAAACGGGTCAGAAAAAGTGACCACCTGGCTTGGCGGGGGTTCAGTCTCTGTGCGGTCCTTAAGTAGGACAGGTTCTTGTGGTCCGTGAAGATGATGAATGGTAGCTCCGCCCCTTCCAGCCAATGTCTCCACTCCTGAAGGGCCAAGATGACCGCCAGAAGCTCCCTGTTGCCAATGTCATAATTTTTTTCAGCAGGGGATAGGCGACGAGAGAAGAAAGCACAGGGGTGCAACTTCTGGTCGGTGGTAGATTGCTGGGAGAGTACGGCCCCTACACCTGAATCAGAAGCGTCCACCTCAACAAAAAATTGGAGAGAACGGTCAGGGTAACAAAGCACAGGAGCCGAAGTAAACAATCTCTTCAGCCTCAAGAACGCGGAATTGGCTTCGGGTGTCCATTCAAACGGAACTTTAGTAGAGGTTAGCCTTGTAAGTGGCTCAGCGACGCGACTAAAATTGCGAATAAATCGCCGATAAAAATTAGAGAAGCCCAAGAATCTCTGAAGGTGCTTCTTGGACACCGGAGTGGGCCAGTCTACTACTGCTTTGACTTTAGCGAGGTCTGGTCTGAGTCTACCCTCCTCAATGATAAATCCTAAAAAGGGAATGGAGGATGAGTGAAACTCGCATTTCTCCGCCTTCACGAACAGTTTATTTTCGAGCAATCGTTGAAGGACCAACCGAACCTGCTGTACATGTTCGTCAAATGTCGATGAATAAATTAATATATCGTCCAGGTAAACGAAGAGAAACCGACCTGTCATGTCCCGAAAAATATCGTTAATGAAGCCCTGAAAAACGCCAGGTGCATTAGTAAGTCCAAAAGGCATGACAAGATACTCAAAATGTCCGAGAGGAGTGTTGAATGCGGTCTTCCATTCATCCCCCTCTCGGATGCGAACTAGATGGTACGCGTTACGTAGATCGAGTTTAGTAAAAAACTTTGCGGACTGTAAGGGAGTAAAAGCAGAATCAAGGAGTGGAAGAGGATACTTATTCTTGACAGTAATCTGATTAAGAGCACGGTAGTCTATACAAGGCCGTAGGGACTTGTCCTTCTTTTCGACGAAAAAAAAATCCGGCGGCTACCGGTGCGGTCGAAGGGCGAATGAGGCCCGCAGCTATTGATGTGTTTATGTATTCCTCTAGTGCTTTGAGTTCGGTGTTAGACACCTTGTACAAACGGGTCGATGGTAAAGCCGCTCCGGCTAGCAAATCGATACCACAATCGTAGGGTCGGTGGGGGGGAAGTGAGAGTGCTCTATCCTTGCTAAACACCGCTCTTAAGTCATGGTAGTTTGTGGGCACGTTTGTCAAGTCTATGTTCTCTATAACGGCGGTAGGTGGCGGTGTGTGAGATCCTGCTGCGGAACGAAGACAATGTGTGTGGCAGGTCACACTCCAATTAATAATGGCCGAACGAGGCCAGTCTATGTGCGGGTTATGCTTATGTAACCAGGTGATCCCCAGAATGACGGGCGCGGACCGTGATGGCACAATAAAAAAAATTATTTTCTCACAATGATTACCAGACAAGCGCAGGTTGATTGGCAGGGTCTGGTGGGTTATGCTGGCTAATAGGCGCCCATCAAGAGAATACACCCTCTTGGGCACAAACAGTTTTACAACAGGAATCTTATGAAGTCTCATGAACTCAAAATCCAAAAAGTTATCATCTGCTCCTGAGTCAATGAGAGCGCAAATGTCTATTTGTTGGTTAGGCCAAGAAAGAGTACCTTTTAGTTGCATTCTGCCTGCGGCCAACGAAGGAGAACGGCGACCTCTGGTGGACGTGTCCTCTGGCGAGTGAGGGCGCACTCGTGGCCGTGCGGCGGGGCGCGGTAGTTCCTTACAGTGGGAGATGAGATGATCAGCGGCCCCACAGTATAGGCAGAGTTTGAGGCGAAAGCGGCGTTCCCTCTCGGCGGTGGTGAGTCGGCGACCTCCCAGTTGCATCGGCTCATCTATCTGCCACGAAGGAGAGGTGTCTTCGGGAACGAGATGCTCCGTCATGCAGATGGCAGGTCTAGCAGGCGCTGATTGGCTGCTAGGTGGGGCTTGTCTCCCTCGTCGATCCCTCCTCTCTTCCAATAGGCGGAAATCGATCTGCACCGCCAGCTCGATGAGATCATCCAGATTCGTCGGAAGTGACAGCGGGATCATCATGTGACGGATCTCGTCCGCGAGACCCAGGTAGAAGGCGTCCAACAGCGCCGCGGGACCCCAGTCACAGTCGGCGGCCATGGTGCGGAACTCGATCGCGTAATCTGCGACCCGTCGTGAACCCTGTTGCAGCCGGAAAAGGGATCTAGCTGCCTCTCTACCTGGGAGTCGTCGTTGGAAGATCTGCCTCAAGGATTTGGAAAAGTTTGCATACGTGGAGCTGGAGGCGGTCTGACGGTTCCATTCTGCAGTCGCCCAGGTGCCAGCACGGCCTGACAGGTGGGAGATGACAAACGCTACCTTAGCCCGCTCAGAGGTGAAAGCGGAAGCGTTTAGTTCAAAATGTAGTTCACACTGCGTCAGGAATTGTCTTACATCTTCCTTTTCTCCGGAAAAACGTTCGGGTCGGGATAGCCGCATGTTGCTGGTACTGGCGGGTTGTGTAGGTTGGGTGGATGCCTGGTCGGGCACGGTGGTCGAGGTGGGTACGACGGTGGCTAGCAGCATATTGACTCGCTCCAACATGGTGTCTTGACGCTCCGACAGTCCCTGTAGACCTCGGCTCAGGTGGTCTAGCTGGTCCCCCTGCTGGTTGATTCGTTGAGCCTGGCCTTGCAATGCTCTTTTCCAGGCATCTGTCTCTGCGGGTTCCATAGTATGGCCGGAACTTTTCTGTTAGGATTTGGTGGAGTGGATCCCAAGGATGCAGAGACGTGTTGTGTACAATTGTTCTTCCTTTTATTTAGGAGGAAGCACAAAGTAACAAAACAAAGGTGATGGTAGATAACACACCAAACTAAAAGCGCTAGACAAGGCTAGGAATAATACTTCATGAAAGAAGTTAATATAAGGACAAAAGTACAAACTAAAAACGCTAGACAAGGCTAGGAAAACATACTTCATGAAAGAAGTTAATATAAGGACAAAGTACAAACTAAAGACGCTAGACAAGGCTAGGAAAAAATACTTCATGAAAGAAGTTAATATAAGGACAAAGTACAAACTAAAGACGCTAGACAAGGCTAGGAAAAATACAGGCAAACCTTAGATGAATGGTACACGATGAACTAGTGAGTTCTCTGGCAATATCAACAGGTTTGCAAGCAGTGACAAAGTTCCGGCGCTCACAGGCCGTCAGCAGCCAGGTTAAATAGGCTGCTTCTAATCTACGTCAGGTGTGTGCTGCTGCCTTGCGCCAGCTGCACTCCATACTGTGGACGAGAGAGAGAGTGAACATGGTGTGCAGACAACAACAGAACTGAGCAAGGAAATTTCAGATTACCACAGTTATTACATTACTTCATAAAACTATTGTAGTTGTTAGTAGTTCATTGTATTTTATTCATACAAAATTAAAGAATATATATATTTCAAAAGGCATGTTATACACGTAAACATATTGCTGTTTTGAGGGTGAGCGGTGCAAGACTGATTTAAACTAATTTCAACGGGCGATGTTGACTTGAGATACAAGTGTTTTCAGTTAAGAGCTCCATCACAGAAGCAATTAAGCTTGTGAGTTGATGTACTACTGGATAAAGAAGACTAGATACGCCAGTGCGTTGCTGCACCCATGCTAAGCGACTTGTCTACATAGCACCTGCCTTGATAGGGCCAAGTTCCCATTAAAGGCAATGCATCTATTCCATCCATCCCTTTTCTGCCACTTGTCCCTCTCGGGGTCCATGGGTGGCGAGAGCCTATCCCAGCTGCATTCGGGCGAAAGGTAGGGTATACCCTGGACAAGTCGCCACCTCATTGCAGGGCCAACACAGATAGACAACATTCAGACTCAGGTCAATTTAGTGTTGCCAATCAACCTATCCCCAGGTGCATGTCTTTGGAGGTGGGAAGAAACCGGAGTACTCGGAGGGAACCCACGCAGTAGTGGGGAGAACATGCAAACTCCATATCGAACCCACAAGCTTCTTATTGTGAGGCACGAGCACTAACCCCCTGCTGCCCCCAATGCATGTATTTTGAAGATAAATAATTTGCTAATTTCTCAACTGATTTTCATGTGGTTTACCTTTTTCGTCAAGGTCAAAACATGTGCTAATAATACACTCTTTAATTAAGGTTATTGCCAGTGTCACTTGTTTCTATTGTTCGGATTTGTGTGCGACTGTATGCAGCACAATGTGCAGGCATTATTTCAGTTGTGTTCTGTCTACAACTATGAAATGCCCTGGCATTTTGACCCCCCTGGGCTCGCGTCTCATCTACCTTTTCATGTGTCATGTATTCATTCAAGGTGGTAACTCGGTTGTTGGTACAGATCTGTACCATACCTAATGTTCCGTACCAAAAAATGTGGTGACAAATACATGTACTGTTAAACAACTATAATTGTGGAGTTCTTAATGTTATTCCAATGTCTTTTTATTACCATCATTTTTTGCATGCAAACCTTTCTCGAGAAACGGGGCAATCTTAATTTTTTTTGCGTGATACTGCAAACGGACTAACAATTACAAAGACATCTCTTAGGAAAAGCCAAAAAAGCTGGGCAGAATCAGTGTAATGCTTTCAATAATTCGGGGAAAAACAGTATGAGGTAACAATTTATCTCTTTTGCATAGCCAGAGAAGCTGGGCAGAATTAGTATTGCTCTTTTAATAATTACAGGAAAACAGTATGATGTAACTATTACAATTATATTTGTTACCAATGTGTAAGTGATAGACAGGTAAGTACCAATATAAAAACATTTAAGGATCCTTCTACCTCAAAATTTGCAACGCTACAATTTGTGTCACAATATACAGTATTTATAGTACATCATATATTTATCCCAATTTTTTACTTATTCCAAATTTCAAATTATATATTTACTCCTATTTACTCATTCCTTTTATTTTATTTTCCATTAACATTGCTCAGGTGCTTTTCTTAAAACCAACTTAATAAAAAAAAATGTAATCACTGAATAAGCCATTCATCCATTGCTGCGTATTGTTCATTCTTTTCTCTTTATTTAGAAAATGGTGATTCTTAAACACAGGATATGAACACAATTCAGTGTAATACCGTATCGTGTCAGCATGTACAGGATTTGGTGTTTAACAAATATTAGGAATATGTGAAAAAGGATAGGATTAAAATAAGATGTTTTTTTTCAGTCATGTTCAATAGCAAAAATGTCAGCACAAGATGTTCATGTTACAGTATTTGTGAAGCATTTAAAAAAAAAAAAAAGACAAAAATAAACAATACTAAGATAAGTGGAAACTGCATATTAAGAGCATTCTAATATTTAGCAGTTCAAATTAAATGGTGTTGACAAATCCCCTTAGGTGTCTTGATAAGTTAGTGTGAAATTAAATGTAAGTAGTGGAGCAGATTCTGCTACAAGCTAAGTACCCCATGTGCAATTAGTGAAAGAGAATGGGGATGATTGCGTGAGTGTGATAAAATCTAAATCTCAGTCGTAACAACAGGAGTGACTCCATGAACGAGCATCGTCGGCCCCAAGTTTCGACTCAGCAGGTCCACCTGGTGCAAGTAGGCCTGGTAGCGGCTTGTATCCGCGGGCGGGTGTGGCAAATACAGGAAGCGCACAGCAGGCTGGGGTGCTCCTTGTAGTCGAATAAAATTGTTGACGGCGTGGATGTACTCATCAGTCAGCTGAGCGGCATTGTTGGGGTATGCTTCAGTCCAATCTCCGTTCTCATCTGCCACCTTGCCCTCCCTTTTTCGGCTCAGCCAGTGCAGCGCCACCACCTTGTCCCAGGCCACCATCTGCACCTGTGCCGATATCCTGAGCTCCTTCAGCATCTTTTGAAGCTTCGCCTCTTCATCTTGCAGACTGACGCCTTCTTCTACACAGAGGAAGAGGCGAAGCCTGGCTTGGCTCCACGCACGGGTTTCATGCAGCACACAGGCCAGCTGCAGCAGAAATAGAGAGCAGATATCCACGTAGCTGCGGCTGTCAGGTCGGAGCAGATTTAAGGGCCAAACGTCGACAAATGGCCCCGCCATGCCTTGGTGAGGGCCAGCCTTTCTTGTTGAGCCTAAAACTTCTTCACGGTTGAACTGGCTGAAATATCGAGCCAGTGTCACATTTTTGCCCATTTTGACAGCATCTGCAATCACGGACACATACTCCTCTTCCTCTAAGTCTTTGGGTCCATCAACATCACGTATATTAGGGAATAAAGGGGACTGTTTTTTTGGGCACACTGCATCCAAGCTACTGCCTGGAGACAGAATAATGTTGCCATGGAGGTGGTCTTGAGGAGGGCAGTTGTCATAGAAACCTAAGACAAGAGTATTCGGCCTCATTCCGCCTAGGGACAATTATGGAAAATTATTTTTGTAAATTTTAAATCAAGTTAATGAAACGAACAATAAAGAGACTGTACCTACCAAAGCCTGTGATGAACAGCAGATTCTGGACTCCACGTCGAACAGAGTCGGCTAGGGTGAGGTTAACAAATGCCTTAATGTTCAGATGGTCTACTAAGGTCAACCATGAATTGTACCGGCTCTGTAAAGGATCAGACGGCAACTCATCTGTCGAACCACACAAAGTCAAATGTTTGATTAAAGCTTTTTTGTCACAATGTGTTAAAACGTGCAGGTTTGAATCCAAATATGTTAACGTGCATATGTAGAGGAGCCACCTGCGCCTTGACTAGCGGAAAGGCGTGATGTCCCGTAAACAGGGCTGGTTCAAGGCAGGCATATATGAGGGGGCAGTCAGAAATGTGAAGGGGGCATCACGTGAACAAACAGCTCCATCATGCTCCAGCACTTTTTTCTGGTAGTAACATTCCCTACTTCATAGAATTTGGTTGTTAGCTTCAGTAGGGGCCTGACTTACTAAGATCCAAATACCACGCACTAAACAGCGTGAGCCATTTTTATAAAATAGAGTGTACTATTAGTAGGTGTGTGATGAATGTTGATAAATCACATTATCATTAATTATATTTGTATTTTCTCCTCCGAGCAGTGTGGTTATGTTTTTTTTACTTAGTTGTGTTTTACTGTACCAAGTAACAGGGAGTCAACAGTTCCTCCTGTTCTTTTAAACTATTTATTTCATTGTGTACTCTGACCAGTAAGCATGGAGATGTTCACATTGACGCAAATAATTGTAGCCTACATATTCGTTTTCATCACCGTTTGAACAGGAATAGCAACTGATAGCTCTTTTCGACGAAACGGCTCGTTTCGACAGCACACCAAGCAGCAAATACACACAGCTTTAACTTAAAGTCTAGATGTTCTGATCGATGTCAGGTTCTTCACTTTTCCCTGGGTGTTCACATATTACGATGTAGAAAGTGTTAAATCATCACCTTTTTGTTTTGGCGCTGCCGTTGAGAAATTCAACTTCCTCATCTCACAATGAAAAGCATCTGATTGGCTCACCCGGAGTAACCCCCACCCGCTCTCATATTGTACACTATTAAAGAACTCTGATTGGATATATTCCAAAATTTGTCACACCCATTTACAAGACAAAATTAAATATGAATAGATTTTGTTTGACAACTTTTCGTTTCGTTTTCAATTCGTCGACACTGCTTTACGGAGGGCTGAGTAGAGGGCGGTACGTGTCTGTGTGCGTGCGGACTCGCGTAGCCTGACACAGGTGATAGACAGAAAAGAGGGGAGATGACATACTAGTGTTGTAGCGTGTCCCTTTTTCAGCAGATTTGTCCACTACCGAGGATAATTTTGTTAACTTGTAATATATACATTTGTGGGAAAATAAAATGTACCTTCTCAACTTCAGTTTGTTTTGAGGGGGCAAGACATTTAAGGGGGCTCTGCCCCCTCTTGCCCCTACTGTAAATACTTACCAAGTAATCCTAGCTTCACATGACCCAGTACGTAGAGCCCACTCTTCTTTAAGTCATTTATGAATGTTAGCAGGCCAACACAGCTGCGAGGGTTTGCCACCATTAGAAGCACCTGAGGCCTCCAGAACTTAACATGGTCCTTACGCACATCCAACATTAAGAGGTACTTGCGGACCTGAGAAAACACAAGTAGGGGGTGGAATCCTGCATAATGTTTTTTCATTACGAATTGAGGTTGTGTGTGTGTGTATACCTGGTGGAAGATGAGTGCTTGACTAATGTAGCCCCAGTTGCTGATGGGGCCCAAGTAATGAATCACCATTAGGAGCAGCAGCATAAATGCTATGCTGGCGAAAGCATAAATGGCACTGATCAGGAACATCATGATCAAGCAGCCAAGAATGCCCAGCGTGCAGGTGTGCCACGTGAAACATCGAAATGAGGGCCTTAATTCGAGTAAAACAAAAGGAAAGCATGTAAATTACATTTTCTACAGCAAAATCACAGGAGGGGATAAACTTCTTTATCCCACAATGGGTACATTACAGAATGTTGTTTAAGCGCAGATTTAAAGAGTCCACAACAAATTATTAAAAGTAGCGCTAAAATCATGAAAGTGCTACCCCTCGTTGCGCAGTCCCAAATGGGGTTTAAACCAAAAATGTATAAAGCATAAAAACAAGAGAGAAACATTGAAGAACACAAGGACACAAGAGCAGCTGCAACCAGTTGCCACAAGCGCTGTTTTTTCAAACAGCAACAAAAGTAAAATGCAATAAAACATTTGTTTTAAATGTTTGATAATACTGTACATACATATGATTGCACCATGCATAGATAAATGATAAAACAAAATAATTCAATATTCTTGAGTGTTCACTAGTGTTCCCAAGTTTGAATTATTATTATTATTACAATATGGGAAAAAAATCATAGAAAAATCTAATTTCACTCACTAACTATACTGCTAACAAGGGCAATTTGGATAATATACTGTATATTACTGGTTATAAGGTACATGGAGGAAGAGGCATGCTCATAATCAAGGTTCCCAATATAATTGATCCTGAATTCACTTTTTGTTAAAAGAGGCATTATCTATAATACATTTATTTTTCATTACAATGTTTCTGTCAGTTGTAACTCCAGTACCTATTTATTATTTGAATCATTTATATAATATTTTTTTTATCATGTTACTTAGTACAATACAAAGTTTCTGGAAATGTGTGCTCCATTTTGTATGAGTAGGCTTTCTACAAAATGTATGAACTTTACTATTACACATTATTAGTGCCATACATAGTGGTACTGACAAAGTTCACTTTGATTATTGTATCCCTTATAAGAAAATAAGAACATGTTAACCTTGAGATGTGAAAAAACTATCAGTCACTGCAAAGACATGGACTATGAGTAGGCTTTAAATAAATTCTGCTTCTTCCTACTCCTTTTCGGGCAAGTTGAACTGTGCAGGTATAAACATGTGATGTACTTCCGTGAAACTTTGAGGCATGTTCAAAATAAACCATTACAAAAAACAGCTACATTATGTCCTGTGCCAGTTGAAATAATGGCTAGATTCTTTACCATACCTAAAGTTTGGCGCTGATGCCCACTCCAGAGCCAAACAAGCCAGGTTCACAGCAGCATACACCAACAAGAAGAAGATGGTCACAATGCCAGCAATGGTGTTCAATTTCCCAGCAAACAGCACCATCTAGCGGCAAACAATTAATCATTTTCTTGCATAGTTTATAAGTAGATTTATATAGCATTATTCTTAGCAGGCACACAGAAACAGTGGACAACTACTTATTACACTAAATTAAGTATGTTATATTATATATCATTACAGTTTTAAGTATTTTGTTTGGAGCTATGCTAAGATGAACGAGTAGTGCAACCTTCTACCTGTACAAGCAACCAGGAGACAAGCACCGAGGCCCAGGGGTTACCACTGGGGGATGTCTTCCTTGCAAGAGCCAGGACACCACCTGCAGCATTTAATAAAAAAACAAAAAAAACAAAAAACAGTCAAACACAAAGTCAGCCTGTCTGTTGCTTTTCCTGGTTCTTAATCAGATAAACAACTGAGTCATCGGGCACTGGTGCTTAAACAAAACACACGCTGATAGGGTTTGTGTCTCTGCAGAGAAAGTCAACACTGCAAGCCATCTGTTTTGAAATGACGCTCTTCAAATGAACATGCCTCGCTCAGGAAAACTAAGACAAAATTAATAAGAGTTAATTTTCTTGCACTTCTCACATATTCAGACGTTCAGATCTGGCTGATAAATTGCTGACTTAGCAAGGGTAGACATTGTAGCTATGAACCTAGCTGGAGGACAAAATACATCATTTAATAGTGAGCATGACCTTAGCTATTTCCATGAGTCATTTCATTCTTTCACGCTACAGAAAACTGCCAGGAGATTAATCAACTACAGTAATATCATTAGCTGATATTTAGTATGGCGAACTAAAGCATGAAGTTGATGAACAAATACAAACATGTTGTCTCACCAAACAGGTCGTCTTTGGAGAGGGCGTACAGAATTCTGGAGGCTCCTATGAGATTACTCATGGCAGCGGACATGGCCGAGGAGTAAATACCGACTGTGACAAGAGGCGGCCAAATGTTGATGGCACCCATGAAGCTGTAGTCTCTTTGAAGAAGGCGACTAAAGATGAAGGATAAAATTCCCAAAATGAAATTAATACTGGGTCTTTTTTTTTGTTTAGGCGCACTCCCAATATGTAAAATATTTTAAAAATGCAGTCTGAACGGCATTTCTTCTAATTAAGATATTTTTGGGGGAATCTAGGATTAATTTTATTTTGGTATATAGAGTATCCTATTCACAAGTCAAATTCATTGTTTGCTAAAACATACTTGGCAGATAATTCTGATTCTGACATCTGGGAAGCAGTGGCAACCATCTCAGCTGTTGCCCCCTTCCAACTCCACTGG
Source organism: Nerophis lumbriciformis (assembly GCF_033978685.3). Lineage (NCBI taxonomy): Eukaryota > Metazoa > Chordata > Actinopteri > Syngnathiformes > Syngnathidae > Nerophis > Nerophis lumbriciformis. Next base: position 17,957,161 of record NC_084566.2, read on the forward strand.
GGGGACCCAGAGGCATTCCCAGGTCTGCTTTGAGTCCCAAATGGAGAAACAAAAAACCTGTTGCATTAATGTACACAGGCACACAAAGGATGCCGGCACTTTAACAAACATGCCCTCTGAAATAACGGAGTCTTTATGAATGTGATGAATTAAAATGTCAAACACTTCTGACTCAATCTTCTTAACACTCCTGCGCTCTCCTGGGGAGGAGCTGAGTATCATTCTGAAAGGTTAAATTATCTTCAATCAAGCACATGTTTTACCTTCCAGTCAGTGACACTGATGACATAACTCTCAGGCAATATCATTCCTTAGAAGGACTTAGGGAATTTTGCATCTTAATACTAAAATACAACAACGTTGTCACCACCGTGATTGTGTATGTGTGTCTAACCGTTCACAAGAGGATGCAGCCAGCAGACCTAGCAGGTTGTATGTGATGAAAGTTGTCAAAACAGTGGCTAAGGTTCCTCTGGGGATGGAATAGCCGGGGTTTTTCAAGTCACCTGGGGACAACATAATAGGAGGCATCACTATCAAACCTCTTCTATTGACACATTGTCCCACACAGACAGCTCCTCAAATCTCACTCAGGATACGGTGAATGCTCTAATTATAGCCGGGTTGTTTATTTACCTGCACTACAAAAAAAGCCTGTACCTTAATTAGAGGCAGGCTATAATTGGACATAGGCTCATATACAGTACAGGCCAAAAGTTTGGACACCTTCTCATTCAATGTGTTTTCTTTATTTTGATGACTATTTACATTGTAGATTGTCACTGAAGGTGTAAAAACTATGAATGAACACACGTGGAGTTATGTACTTAAAAAAAAGGTGAAATAACTGAAAACATGTTTAATATTCTAGTTTATTCAAAATAGCCACCCTTTGCTCTGATTACTGCTTTGCACCCTCTTGGCATTCTCTCGATGAGCGTCAAGAGGTAGTCACCTGAAATGGTTTTCACTTCACAGGTGTGCCTTATCAGGGTTGATTAGTGGAATTTCTTGCTTTATCAATGGGCTTGGGAACATCAGTTGTGTTGTGGAAGAGAAGGTGTGTCCAAACTTCTGGCCTGTACTCTATATAATAAGCTACTTTTTTAACTTGAGTAACCTGTATTTGTAACATAGTGTCAATCTATTTGTGGCGGCGGAGGCGGGGCTGAGGTGGTGTCAATAGGTCGTATTCACTGAACGTCACGTTCGGCTCATTAACTATGCGAAACTTGAAGTGGTGGGCTCGCGAGTGTCTGTTGTCAAAGCATTCTGGACGGCATTTTGCTTTTCTCGAAGAAAAATGTCCTATGCTTGCGTTGTTTCATCTTGTTGGAACCATTTAAAACGCGAAAAGGATAAAAGTTTATTTTGAGTTCTTCTATAGGGTAATCAAGCAGGGCAAAAGATGTCAAGATTTTAAGAAAAACAACTAAACAAGTGGCACACACTCACATCCAAGAGAGCAAATTGAGTCAAAAAACACAAGTTTGCAGTGATCCCTTTGTTAAAAATTGATTTGATTTCCTTTAACATTTACTACTTCCCATTTAGGTATTCTCTTGATAACATTTGTCTTTTGTCTTGTTTCAGAGTTCTTAAAAACTGATTTTTGCTACGAGTGTTTTGTAGAGCACTAACTGGGGGAGTTTATATAATAAAGTAAATGTGAGCTTTTACCAAAGGTAAAAATCATAAATGAAGCTTTCAGCACATACAATGTAGACTTCTATAGTTATATTTTGATAAAGACGGGAAAAAAACACTCACTCAAACGGCGCGTGCAACAAAAATGGCTGTAGACAAAGTTAAATCATAAATGCAACCTCACCCAAGCAAAAATGATGCATGATTTAACCGGGAGAGTCTTGATACCAATTTCCTTGAACCAGCCACACACAAATAAAGTGTAGACCTCCATGTTTTTCCAAGTTTTCATATGTTTTGTCACGTACAATGATGTCTGGAGAACCAGATAGTTCGACATGTTTGCGAATGCGACCGACGGATAATCCTTGAGATCGCTCGACAAATCTTTTTTTGATAACGTACAATAAAAGGATAATTATATTGCATAGTTTGATGTTATACTCTTATCTGCTTTTAATGCTAAGAGCTAGGCCCCTTGCATACTCAGTTTGCACTGTTTGCTGCACAGTAGCAATGTTGGTTTGGTGGCCCACCACTTTGTTTACTTCCGTTCAAAAGTCACGTGATGGAATACAATCTATGTCATATATAATTTACATAATTGGCTAAGACATGCATTTAAAAAAAAATGTTTACATTCATTTCAGGACAAATGTGTTATTAGTTCCAACGTATCTTTTTTGTTACATTATATCGTTTTGCTGAATTTTTCAAAAGATGCCAAATTAATTACTACAATGTAAAAACTGGCTGCCTTTTGTACACTTAGTTTTTTTTTTTACAAATATTCTTCCCTACCTGAATGTTGGAATTTAGTTTGACAGATAAGTAAACAGTCCTTTAAATTAGATATGAAAAAAAACTTCCAACTTGAGGTTGTTTGATATTTTTACAGTAACTCCATTGTGGAGACCAAGCACAAAAGAGAAAGAACAGAGTAAATCTTTCTTTCTTTAGTTTATTTCGAACATGAACACACCAACAATGATACATTGGTCTAAACTGGAAAAAATCCCAATGCAAACATACAGAAAAAAGGTTGGCTCGAGACCCAATGGCTGAGCCAGTTGACAGCCTAGCATCAACAGGCATTGTGATCGGTTTAAACTTGCACAAACGCTTAACAAATTATATTTTAACTTGTGTAGAGGACTATCTTACCAGACATGTTGGATCCTGCCATGATTCCTGTGCAACCGTTGAACATGACTGCAAACACTGTGGCAAAACTCATCATTGTCCCAGTGGTGTAGTCAACGGTGTAACTGGCTACAAGGAAACATAAAAGACAACTTATACAGGTGTTGTGGAGCTAGAAAAAAAAAAAAAAAAAGGATTGTACTTTATCGTATTTTGATTGTACAGATTTACTTAATGGAAACTTAAGCCATTCAACATTACAACAATGCAAAGACGTACACCGTAGGTTGCCATCCAAGGTATGGAGTCGGAGGCCAGTATAGTTGGCGGTGGCGTGGGTGGAGCCGTTTATAGCAGAGGTTTCTGGAAGTGTGATTATTCTGGGCCCCACAATGCAAAAACTGCTAAAGATGGATGCCAAGACAGTTGTGACGATAAGAAAGATAATAAAAGCGGCTTTGGCGTAAATATGGGCGCCTACCTGTAAAAAACAACAGTGTAGCTATAAAAGAAAAACAGGCTCTAAAACATGATTAATAACAGTGCAAGGTATCAATAACATGTTTAGGGCTTTTTTATGGGTGCATTCATTATATGCAGTTTTACGTTTTTGACAGTTTTTCATGGGTCTTGGAACATCACCCCCATTGTATTTCGATTTCACGTAATTTCTACGGGAAGGGGGTGCTTTGAATAGTGTTCTTTAAATTTACAATAAAATGACAATGAGTGACAAATCAATTGACAAGCCATTCTCACCAAGCAGACAATGAAACAAATGAAGAGCAGGATTGTGCCATAGAGCAAAGACCACCAGTATCCGGAAGGCAATATCCGATAAGAGCCTCCAACAACTGCTACACTCTCTGAAACAAACCAGAAAATGAGTTAGACACAATCGTACGTGCATCAAGACGTGACTAGAATTTGCTCGGTCCACCAACCCTGTGGGACGCCAAAAGCAGAAATGATGGCTTCAACCAGACCCAAAACATAAAGGGCACTGCCGCACACATTGGCAAAGAAGAACATGATTCCAATGCTGCCGCCAAACTCTGGACCCAGCGCTCGACTGATCATGTCTGGAGGTTCTTCTTAAGGAACCTTTTTCATGCAAACCACATAAAACACCATAGTACTGAGTAAAGCGACTCATAACAATTTGTAGTAAGGATGACCAAAGAAGGATACAGTAGGCACCTCCTGCATCTAAAGCACCATTAGTTGAGATGGCACAAACAGAAAGGACAGTCATTGTGATGATGATGTAGGCCACTAAGAACATGGCGATGGACTGATAGAGTCCTGCTTGACCCACAACAAATCCTGTAACAAGAGAGAACAAGTTTGGCTGTTTAATTGATTTATTTTGGCGCAACATAAAACAAAATCTTGTAGAATTAACATATTTTTCTGAAACATTCATTGATTATACTAATCTTTTTATATAAAAAGTCCTGGATGTACCCTACAAAAGTACCAGTCGCTTAAAAATGACTATGTACCTAAATGTAATTCTAAAAACCCCACTTTCTACCTTTAAAAACACAATACATGGATACAAAGTACAAAGAACCATGATGAACATTCTGAATGTATTCCATCCATCCATTCATTTTCTAGATAATCTTATTTATCTCACATATATATCACGTATATGACTTACTTCACTAATTATTATTTATTTATTTTTAATGTTATTAGTTATGGAGTACATTGAGAATAAATTGAGAACAGAAATTGAACAAAAGTTTTTGCAACTGCTATGTAAAGGAAAAGGGGTAGGATTAAATAAGCTCTGCTACTTCCTACTCCTTGTTGAACAGAGAAACTGGAAATTGTGATGTATCATGTTGTATGCATGCATGTTCCAAATAAACACAAACTCAATCATTACTCTTGCCCACAAAACATGCCAGCGTGGTTACTATTTTTGGGAAAAACTGTTCTATTTAAGCCAGGGGTATCAAACGTACGGCCCGAGGGCCAAATTAGGCCCGCAACAGGTTTTATCCGGCCCGCGGGATGAGTTTGCTAAGTATAAAAATTAACCTGAAACTTTTGAATGGAAGAAACAACTGTTCTAAATGTGTCCACTGGATATCATAACAGCAATTCTTTGTATATTTGTAGATGATGCTACATATGTACAAAATAAACCACATGATGTACATCAGTCGAGGAAAATGGTCAAACTACATAAATAACATCCTGTAATTTGATTTTGATATAATTTTTTATCTTGATAGACACCAATGAATTGACTGATGAACATTATCACTTAATTTATTCAGAAAATATAAATAACGACAAATAAATGATTAATCGCAACATGTAAGCGTAAAAAGAAAAACATTTTGATTTGTACATTTGTGCTTGTTCTATTTTTAAACAAAGAACAATCTGAAATTGTCTTTATTTTTAAGTTATTCACCAGTCCCGCCCACTTGGGAGTAGATTTTTCTCCATGTGGCCCCCGATCTAAAATGAGTTTGACACCCCTGATTTAAGCAGATAAACCCCTAAAAAAAATACATCACTCAAAAGCCTATTTGAAATCCAACAGATTTTATTTTTGTTGTGTTTTCACATTTTAAACATAGCTCAGGGTCTCAGGAAGAAACATATTTGTAAACTAAGTAACTCATTTTTCACGTGGCATAAATGAACAATAAATAATGAGGGTGGCATGATTGTAAAACGGATAACATATTCAGACAACTTTTGGGGTTAAATCACCAAAAATGATTCCCGGGCGTGGCCACCGCTGCTGCCCTCACCTCCCAGGGGGGTGATCAAGGGTGATGGGTCAAATGCAAAGAATAATTTCACCACACCTAGTGTGTGTGTAACAATCATTGGTACTTTAACTTTAACTTTAGTTAAGACAATAAGTAACCATATGGATGAGTTCCCTGACCATCTTGCTACCATTAGTCCCCTGGCCATGTGGTTAGCATCTACCATTTGTTTGCCAATGAATGATGAAGCGGTAGAAGACACATGTTCCTCTTACTTACCAATTCGCAGGAACACGACAACGCTAAACATAGACAGCAAAGTTGGAATAACAACCCCGAGAAGCACACCAAGTTTTCGGGTGGTTTTGATGATGGTGGTGGGGGTAGACCGCGGAACGTGGTGCTCCCCGGCCCACTTGGCCTTCCTGTCTGCGGCTACATTATTCACCTCCGGACCGGTGCTGGTGGTGAGTCGATAGTTTAGAAGTGGAGCCTTTTCAGACATTGGTCGAATATTTTCCAGTCCTGTCCCAAAGTTACTAAAAAACAGAGTGAATTCTACTCGAGCTGCTCTGGTGGGACTGTTAAGTTTCTCATTTGCATTTAGCTAATTGAGCTCACCTCGAGAGGTGGGCGCATCGATCCAATTGTCGATGTCGTCGACACCAGGGTAGTATTGGCATTGGATCGATACTACTGGGATAATAGCGATATTTTTCAGTTATTTTGTATGACTTGTTTTACAAATGTGTTTTTTGTTTTGGTGTTGAAAAAATCTAAATATAATTATTGTTTACTTTTTTTCTGTATTGTTTAAAAAAATGCTCTTGTGCTACAAAAATGTTTTCGGTTAGTAAACATTCAAAATAATGATGTCAAAGCATAGGGATATGGAACCACCTTATGGAATGGTTACAATAAAAACACAAAAATAAAATTACAGTGAATATTTCAGAATAATTCAAATACCACATCTTAACTTATAACTGCTACCATCGATTGTTTCTTTGATTAAAAAACAGTTAAAAAATGAACTATATTAACGAGCCTGTCTTTTTAACGGCTCTTTGAAAGGTATGGCTCTCTCCAAAGAGCCATAAATCCCATATTTAGTCTTTAAAGTCTTTCAGAGGGATTTTTCTATACTCAGAGGAATATTGATGCGTTCCATTTACCTTGGAAGTTGGTACTGTAGCCCAAACATTGAAAGCTTAGCCATTAAAACAGGTTAAATACTAATACTAAAACACTATCAGCAAACAATGTTCCAGTTACGAGGTCAGAAATCAAGATGGCCACATTATTATACTAGATCCACTCAACGTCCATTGCACCGGTCGCCCAGGGGGAGGTCCCCACATCTGCGGTCCCCTCCAAGGTTTCTCATTGTCATCCCATTGGGTTGAGTTTTTTCTTGCCCTGATGTGGGATCTGAGATGTCGTTGTGGCTTGTGCAGCCCTTTGAGACACTCGTGATTTATAGGTCTATACACGTGAGTCAACTTTGAATGAATTGAGTTGAATCTACGAAAGCTATTCTTGCGCTTGCCTTGTCTGAATACAAACAACTTATGGGAAAATATGCACTATTTGTACAACTTTCAAACACGGCAGTGGAAGAGGATACAAAGACACTATTGCTAGTGATGTAGAATGTATAAACCACATATAAACCACATGAAAACATGTAATTTACAATACAGTAACGTTACCATATTAAAACGTCCATTCATCATGATTTAGTGAACTTTTTTTTTGGAACTCGGAAATTCCGACTTCCCAGTACAAACGGAATGAGATCGAGGTATTTTTACGGTGCTATCAAGGACTGCTGAACAGAGTAGGACAACACAACGCTTGCCAGAAATAACAAATACTACTAATAATACATTTTATTTGTTACGCACTTTTCATTTAAATACATCTCAAAGGGCTACAGTACAAACCAATATTTAAAACAATAATAGCTTAGCCATTAAACAGATAAAATACTAAGACTGAAACACTATCAGTCAAGCAAAAGAAACACAAAACATCCAAAATTGTGGGTTTTCTAACAGAGTGTCTATTCATTTTAGTCATTCAAAGAAAAATACTTGACGTTTCAGTGTGTGTAAGAGTACTTTGAGCATTATTCCAGAATACGGCGGTAATAATAACGATGATTATTTTGGTGATATTAATATTTTTCTATTGCTACATCCCTAATGCTGTATTGTTATGTTGTTTACAAACTTAAGGAATGCGTTTTTGGACGCAGAATGTCTAGCTGTCTGCTACAAACAAAATAGGTGCTTTATTGATGATTGATGTTGATATTTTCAAATGTCATGCGTATTTGATTTTTAAAAAACCCACAATGCATAAGAACATATTTAAACTTATGCACTTACATGACAGTAAATATTTCAAAAATAAATGAGAAGTACAAACAGAATACTGTACAGAAACTGCCCATAGTTTTTCCAATGCACCGTGTACAAGTTTTAAAAAGGTTGTCTTTGATTAAACGGTCTGAAATATAAGTGCTGGTGTAAAATTAATAAATCGTGCATGGAAACAAAGGTCTGGCCAACCAAGTGGGCTTTTCAGCTGTGTAACAACAATAAGGATTTATTAAGACATATTATCCTTCCGAGACGCAAAATGAAAATTGCAGTAAAACATTGTTTTAAAAGCTTAAGTAAAAACAATGTCACAATATTTTTTTCGTGAAACTTCTTTTTTTCACGCAACATCTTTTGCAGTGTACTATGAATCTAATACCAGTGGAAAACCTCTTCCATCTTTTCTACTATTGAGAGGAAAAAGTTATACATACTGTATACTGTATATTAGGGATGTCAAACAAATGTTAACAATAGACTTTACATCAATTTCTGTAAATATAAGTTCATGTTTTAGCAGTAACTTAGTTGTCATAAGTATTTTGTACTCAAATAAGTTGTCAGTAATGACACAGCAGCCAAAAGGCGGGGCTCCCTTAGAGATAGGGTGACTGTGAGAAGCGCTGTGATTCGGGAGGAGTTAAGGGTAAGTGAAGTGAAGTGAATTATATTTCTAAATAGCGCTTTTCTTTAGTGACTTTAAAGTGCTGGACATAGTGAAAAGCCACTGCTTCTCCGAGCCAGATGAGGTGGTTCAGGCATCTGGTCAGGATACCCCCCGGATGCCTCGTTGGGGAGGTACTTACCGTATTTTTCGGACTATAAGGCGCACTTAAAATCCTTTCATTTTCTCAAGAGTGCGCCTTATAACCCGGTGCGCCTAATGTACGGAATCATTTTGGTTAGTGCTTACCGACCTCGAAGGTACATGGTGAAATGATAAGTGTGACCAGTAGATGGCAGTCACACATAAGAGATACGTGTAGACTGCAATATGACTCAAGTAAACAACACCAAATTGTACTGTACTCAAACTGTGGTACGTGTACCCATCTAGTATACGGCAAAGATTTGAGTCATTATTTAAGTACTGTGCTTCCATCCATCCATCCATCTTCTTCCGCTTATCCGAGGTCGGGTCGCGGGGGCAGCAGCCCAAGCAGGGAAGCCCAGACTTCCCTCTCCCCAGCCACTTCGTCCAGCTCCTCCCGGGGGATCCCGAGGCGTTCCCAGGCCAGCCGGGAGACATAGTCTTCCCAACGTGTCCTGGGTCTTCCCCGTGGCCTCCTACCGGTCGGACGTGCCCTAAACACCTCCCGAGGGAGGCGATCGCGTGGCATCCTGACCAGATGCCCGAACCACCTCATCTGGCTCCTCTCGATGTGGAGGAGCAGCGGCTTTACTTTGAGCTCCCCCCGGATGGCAGAGCTTCTCACCCTATCTCTAAGGGAGAGCCCCGCCACCCGGCGGAGGAAACTCATTTCGGCCGCTTGTACCCGTGATCTTGTCCTTTCAGTCATGACCCAAAGCTCATGACCATAGGTGAGGATGGGAACGTAGATCGACCGGTAAATTGAGAGCTTTGCCTTCCGGCTCAGCTCCTTCTTCACCACAACGGATCGATACAGCGTCCGCATTACTGAAGACGCCGCACCGATCCGCCTGTCGATCTCACGATCCACTCTTCCCTCACTCGTGAACAAGACTCCGAGGTACTTGAACTCCTCCACTTGGGGCAGGGTCTCCTCCCCAACCCGAAGATGGCATTCCACCCTTTTCCGGGCGAGAACCATGGACTCGGACTTGGAGGTGCTGATTCTCATCCCAGTCGCTTCACACTCGGCTGCGAACCGATCCAGCGAGAGCTGAAGATCCTGGCCAGATGAGGCCATCAGGACCACATCATCTGCAAAAAGCAGAGACCTAATCCTGCAGCCACCAAACCAGATCCCCTCAACGCCTTGACTGCGCCTAGAAATTCTGTCCATAAACGTTATGAACAGAATCGGTGACAAAGGGCAGCCTTGGCGGAGTCCAACCCTCACTGGAAACGTGTCCTACTTACTGCCGGAAATGCGGACCAAGCTCTGGCACTCATCATACAGGGAGCGGACTGCCACAATCAGACAGTCCGATACCCCGTACTCTCTGAGCACTCCCCACAGGACTTCCCGAGGGACACGGTCGAATGCCTTCTCCAAGTCCACAAAACACATGTAGACTGGTTGGGCAAACTCCCATGCACCCTCAAGGACCCTGCCGAGAGTATAGAGCTGGTCCACAGTTCCACGACCAGGACGAAAACCACACTGTTCCTCCTGAATCCGAGGTTCGACTATCCGGCGTAGCCTCCTCTCCAGTACACCTGAATAGACCTTACCGGGAAGGCTGAGGAGTGTGATCCCACGATAGTTAGAACACACCCTCCGGTTCCCCTTCTTAAAGAGAGGAACCACCACCCCGGTCTGCCAATCCAGAGGTACCGCCCCCGATGTCCACGCGATACTGCAGAGTCTTGTCAACCAAGACAGCCCCACAGCATCCAGAGCCTTAAGGAACTCCGGGCGGATCTCATCCACCCCCGGGGCCTTGCCACCGAGGAGCTTTTTAACTACCTCAGCAACCTCAGCCCCAGAAATAGAAGAGCCCACCACAGACTCCCCAGGCACTGCTTCCTCATTGGAAGACGTGTTGGTGGGATTGAGGAGATCTTCGAAGTATTCCCTCCACCGATCCACAACATCCGCAGTCGAGGTCAGCAGAACACCATCCTCACCATACACGGTGTTGATAGTGCACTGCTTCCCCTTCCTGAGGCGGCGGATGGTGGTCCAGAATCGCTTCGAAGCCGTCCGGAAGTCGTTTTCCATGGCTTCCCCGAACTCCTCCCATGTCCGAGTTTTTGCATCCGCAACCGCTGAAGCCGCACACCGCTTGGCCTGTCGGTACCTGTCCGCTGCCTCAGGAGTCCTATGAGCCAAAAGAACCCGATAGGACTCCTTCTTCAGCTTGACGGCATCCCTCACCGCCGGTGTCCACCAACGGGTTCTAGGATTACCGCCACGACAGGCACCAACTACCTTGCGGCCACAGCTCCAATCAGCTGCCTCGACAATAGAGGTGCGGAACATGGTCCACTCGGACTCAATGTCCAGCACCTCCCTCGTGACATGTTCGAAGTTCTTCCGGAGGTGGGAATTGAAACTCTCTCTGACAGGAGACTCTGCCAGACGTTCCCAGCCAACCCTCACAATGCGTTTGGGCCTGCCAGGTCTGTCCGGCATCCTCCCCCACCATCGCAGCCAACTCACCACCAGGTGGTGATCGGTTGAAAGCTCCGCCCCTCTCTTCACCCGAGTGTCCAAAACATGAGGCCGCAAATCCGATGACACAACTACAAAGTCGATCATGGAACTGCGGCCTAGGGTGTCCTGGTGCCAAGTGCACATATGGACACCCTTATGTTCGAACATGGTGTTCATTATGGACAATCTGTGACGGGCACAAAAGTCCAATAACAGAACACCACTCGGGTTCAGATCCGGGCGGCCATTCTTCCCAATCACGCCTCTCCAGGTTTCACTGTCGCTGCCAACATGAGCATTGAAGTCCCCCAGCAGAACGAGGGAATCACCCGGGGGAGCACTCTCAAGTACTCCCTCGAGCGAATCCAAAAAGGGTGGGTACTCTGAGCTGCGGTTTGGCGCGTAAGCGCAAACCACAGTCAGGACCCGCCCCCCCCCCCCGAAGGCGGAGGGAAGCTACCCTCTCGTCCACCGGGTTGAACTCCAACGTGCAGGCTCTGAGCCGGGGGGCAACAAGAATTGCCACCCCAGCCCGTCGCCTCTCATTGCCGGCAACGCCAGAGTGGAAGAGAGTCCAGCCCCTCTCGAGAGAACTGGTTCCAGAGCCCTTGCTGTGCGTCGAAGTGAGTCCGACTATATCTAGCCGGAACTTCTCAACCTCGCGCACTAGCTCAGGCTCCTTCCCCCCCAGCGAGGTGACGTTCCACGTCCCAAGAGCTAGCTTCTGTAGCCGAGGATCGGACCGCCAAGTGCCCTGCCGTCGGCTGCCGCCCAGCTCACAATGCACCCGACCTCTATGGCCCCTGCTATGGGTGGTGAGCCCATTGGAGGGGGGACCCACGTTGCCTCTTCGGGCTGTGCCCGGCCGGGCCCCATGGGAACAGGCCCGGCCACCAGGCGCTCGCCATCGTGCCCCACCTCCGGGCCTGGCTCCAGAGGGGGGCCCCGGTGACCCGCGTCCGGGCGAGGGAAATCTGGGTCCTTTATTTTTATTCGTCATGGAGGTCTTCGAGCTGTGCTTATTTTCCTATATTCAAACACAGTGTTACTGTTCAAACTGTGAGTAATGTTACAGTATCTAAAATATTAAATATACTTGTTAAATAAAACCTCTGCTTTGTTTTAATGAATACTTAGGCCTACTACGCTTCTGTATTTTAATGTTGGTGGATCCGGTGGTCCTTGGAGAGCCAGGTGTTTTCTGAGGTGGTGCTTGTGGAAAAAAGTTTGAGAACTACTGTACCACGAACTACAAGGCGCACTTAAAATCCTTTCATTTTCTCAAAACTCGACAGTGCGCCATATATAACCCGGTGCGCCTAATGTACAGAATACTTTTGGTTGAGCTTACCGTGGTGAAATTATAAGTGTGACCAGTAGATGGCAGTCACACATAAGGGATGTGTGTAGACTGCAATATGACTCAAGTAAACAACACCAAAATGTTGTATGTTCCATTGAAAATATAGAACATTACACACGCCGCTCAAAAATCTATTAAAATGTTTTAGTACGACTTTGGTAAGCTATGAAGCCGCACCGCTTGATGGGTTGTACTGTGCTTTAACATACGAGTATTATTATGGTGTGTGTATAAGGTAAGACGTATTATCTGGTGTTTTTTTTCACAATATTATGCAAAAGCGACTTTTCTTATCTTCTGGTACCTGCTGATCTGTATTTCGGGATCTGCATAAGTCCTCAAAGTTTGCGTGCGTCCGCCTTTGTAGTCTGTGCCAACACCTTAGTCGATAAGCTTCTTATTTTTCTCTATCTTCTTGTAATGTGACATTCATCCTCCGCTGTTGCCATTTCTAATATAAAGTAGTGTAAAGTTCTTACTTATATCTGTCAGTAAACTCGCCATGAAAGCGCTAAAACATACCGGTGTAGTGAGTTCACATTATTCACCCAAGGAACTTTAGTTATTAGAGAGTTTTTCACGCGACACATTTCCGGCGTTGTTGTTGCACTAAAGTTAAAGTTAAAGTACCAATGATTGTCACACACACACTAGGTGTGGCGAGATTATTCTCTGCATTTGACCCATCACCCTTGATCACCCCCTGGGAGGTGAGGGGAGCGGTGGGCAGCAGCGGTGGCCGCGCCCGGGAATCATTTTGGTGATTTAACCCCCAATTCCAACCCTTGATGCTGAGTGCCAAGCAGGGAGCCACGGATGAGGAGATGCTGCTCCGTTATCGATTTAAGTAAAGTCTGAATGTCATTAAAACAGTTAGCTCCATCTTTTGACACTTCTTCCACCCCCGTCCTTGCACGCTACACTGCTACAACAAAGATGACGGGGAGAAGACGCTGTCGAAGGTGAGCCACGTAAATAAGACCGCCAACAAAACGGTGCATCCTGAAGCGACTGTCAGAAAGCGGCTCGAAGATGATCTGTAAAACATAATTTATGCAGCATTTTGATCAAAGAACCACCATTAAACGTTCTGTAGACCACAAGGAAGTGTTTTCAATAAAAAAAAATTAAAAATAAATATGACTCCTTTAATGCGCTCTATAATCCGGTGTGCCTTTTGTATGAAAATAGACCTGACTAGACCCACTCATCGGCAGTGCACTTTATAATCCGGTGCGCCCTATGCGGTATATAGAAGTATTATAGAGGCCCTGGGGAAGACCATGGGTCTCACAGTCACCTCATCTCCAAGGCGGCCCCGTCCGCTATGTCGTAACTGATAACCTATTTGAGTACAAAATACTTCTGATGACTAAGTTACTGCTAAAATAGTAACTTTTATTTCCAGAAAGTGATGGAAAGTTTATTGGTCTTACGCACACACACATCTTTCACAGTAGAAGTGTCGCAAAAGTACCGTATTTTCCGCACTATAAGGCGCACCGGATTATAAGGCGCACCTTCAATGAATGGCCTATTTTAAAACTTTGTTCATATATAAGGCGCACCGCATTACAAGGCGCATAGAATAGACGCTACAGTAGAGGCTGGGGTTACGTTAGGCATCCAGCAATTGCGAGACCTGTTGTGGCTCAATATTGGTCCATATATAAGGCGCACCGGATTATAAGGCGCACTGTCAGCTTTTGAGAAAATTTGAGGTTTTTAGGTGCGCCTTATAGTGCGGAAAATACGGTACATGTAAATAGACAGTTTATCGATAGTTCTTGCTTCACACAATACTGATTAAATGTATTTTACACAACACAGATTAAAATACAGACAGACAGATTTGTTTTGTACCCACAGTCAAATCATAATACGGACACAAATTAAAACACAGACATGCAGATCTCATTACGCACAAAGATTGAGATCCAGACACATAAATTAATACACAGACACGTGAAATGGATTACAGACGCAGAGCTTGAGATACACATTTGCACATCACTTTGCTACAACAATGCTTCTATACAACTGGCTCTATAGAATACTTTTATTTAAAAAAACAAAAACAATGATGGAACAGTCCAACAAAAAGTGATTTGCAGGAAAAATTTCAGTTACACCAAAAGTGTTAAGTACCACGCCAATGCTGTGTGCCATGGTGCACTCTACAAACGCGTGGCCTTGCCCCAGAATCAATGCGATGACATATTTGCAGGTACAGTCAAAAAGAGTTTTCACTCCACTACCTGTGCATTAAAATGAAACTATATACAAAAACGAGAAAGCAGGCAGGCTGGGAAGCACGGCCGGCCCCTCGTAGAAACTCGCCAAAGGAATGTGCAAAGTATGTGTAAAGTAAGAAAAAACGTAGGAGGAAGCAAAAGGTAGAGTCTAAACAATCCAGAATGGCAACGAGGTCCGTAACACACAGCTCAGCTCAACTTAAACAGTGTTGATTATTAATTCCACACATCTGCACCACCAATGCAAAGCTGATGCCAGGAAATGGAAAATACAAAATAAGAGTCTGACAGGAAATAATACACAACAATGGAAAACAAGGCTATAAATCCACGAGTGGTATGTTTCATTTAGAGCATTTAATATGCATACAGTACAGTATGTTACAATTGTGTCCTGTCACCTATTTTCTGTTAGTATGATACAGTGAAAATAGGCATATTTCACACCTAGCCATGATTAATTAAGTTGAAAACTGATAAATCTGATGAAATTGTTATAATCCTTTTGACAACCCCAATATATATATGCAGTATACTGTATAACAAAAATAAGTTATTTACAATGTATAGCAGCTATAGCTCAACTTGCCTACATTTTTTTACAGCTATATTAAAAAAAAAAATAACATCAACAATTGTTTGCAGTAACAGGAAGCAGGTTGCTCTGGTATACTGTATAGTATACTGTATAGTTGGGATGGATGCATTCACAGTGGGCATGGAGCCTAAAGGCTGTACAGAAGCAAATGTATTTGTCCATAGGCTTATTTAATCAAGTCAAATGATGTACTTTGTCAAAACCCACATGTTCATTAAATGCAACATCAATCATTGCAAAACTAAACCTAATAAGACTACATTTGTTAAGAATTCTGTTGATTGCGTGAAATGGATTGTTGATTGATCACATCTTGCAGCAATTGATGCAGAATGGAGTGCACTACTTGTCTGCAACCAGCAGAGGCGCTGTTGCTTTACGGTCTAAAGAAGTAAAATACTGTAGAAGTAGAGCTCGAACAACACTATCGCAACTCCTCCGGGCAGCATTTTTCCGCTCAACATATTGAAACAGGAGTTCAGAACATTCAAAAAGAGATTTTTCAAATCCCATCAAAAACAACATTGCCCCGCTGCTGGATCAATTGTTACTAATGTGGGATCTGAGCCGAGGATGTCGTTGTGGCTTGTGCAGCCCTTTGAGACACTTGTTACTAAGGGCAATATAAATAAAATGTGATTGATTGATTGATTGATTGAACATAACTAACATAGAGTGGTGTTTCCTGAAGATGTTCATCTTGTCATTGAGGGGTGCATCTGCTTTCCAGGCTAATCATCAACCGCTCCAGTTTGCCTGTGATCAGGCGGTTGTAGTTCAGCAGGACTGTGTTTAAACTGAGGGTGCTTCCAGGAACACAAGACAAGTCTGCGCTCTCCACTGACCCCTGTTGGTCCTGAGGGAAAACAGAATAGCCATCTTCATGTCATCACAATGCATTTACACCTTTATGAAAAGGGAACGATAAACAGATACCAAAGCTAGGGACACAACGATTGACCGGTTCTACAAACCCCAAAACCAGTGAAGTTGGCACATTGTGTAAATGGTAAATAAAAACATTATACAATGATTTGTAAATTCTTTTCAACCTATATTCAATTAAATAGACTGCAAAGACAAGATACTTAACGTTCAAACTTTGTTATTTTTTGCAAATATGCAGCTGAGATAGGCTCCAGCACCCCCCGCGACCCCAAAAGGGACAAGCGGTAGAAAATGGATGGATGGATGGATTAGCTCATCTTGAATTTGATACCTGCAACATGTTTCAAAAAAGCTGGCACAAGTGGCAAAAAATACTGATAAAATTGAGGAATGCTCATCTAACACTGATTTGGAAAATCACACAGGCGAACAGGCTAATTGGGAACAGGTGGGTGCCATGATTGGGTATAAAAGCAGCTTCCATGAAATGCTCGGTCATTCACAAACAAGGACTGGGCGAGGGTCACCACTTTGTGAACAAATGCGTGAGCAAATTGTCGAACAGTTTAAGAACAACATTTCTCAACAAGCTATTGCAAGGAATTTTGGGGTTTCACCATCTAAGGTCTGTAATAGCATCAAAAGGTTCAGAGATTCTGGAGAAATCACTGCACGTAACATTGAATGCCTGTGACCTTGGATCCCTCAGGCGGTACTGCATCAAAAAGCGACATCAGTGTGTAAAGGATATCACCACATGGGCTCAGGAACACTTCAGAAAACCACTGTCAGTAACTACAGTTCATCGCTACATCTGTAAGTGCAAGTTAAAACTCTACAATGCAAAGCGAAAGCCATTTATCAACAACACCCAGAAACGTTGAATATCTTGTCTTTGCAGTCTATTCAATTGAATATACTGTAAGTTCAAAAGGATAGGCAAATCATTGTATTCTGTTTTTATTTACAAACTACACAATGTGCCAACTTCACTGGTTTTGGGTTTGTACCAATTAACTGTGATTAAAAGCATCACAGTTATATCATGGCAAAAGCTCCACAACACTGTGTTTCAGTCCTCCTCGCTCACTATAAACGGACATTATGCTGGTACGTTATTTTCGGCACAACCAGCATGGAACGAAAACAAAGTTTTAACACACTCATACGCACCTATCAGGAGACCAGCTAGAATGCTACATTAGCTGAAAAATGGCAGCAGGACTAAGCAGAAAACTTTTCCTACCCAAAAAAAAGCTAAAGTCTGCAATGTGGAAACATTTATGGTGCTTTAAAAATGTCTAGGAAGTCATTGAAAACTATATCTAATACTAATATTAATACTTCCAATATGGTGCAGCATTTGCGTCATCACCACCAAGCTTTACACCCAAGTCATAATAACCAGTGTTAGGAAAATTACTTAAAAACATTACAGTTAGTCGTTACTTTCCCCAAAAAGTAAGTTAATTACTTACGGAATATAATAGATGTAATTCATTACTTGGGAAAGTAATTAATGCATTACTTCATTTTTTTGAAACTTTCACATATATTGTGTGTGCAGTTGACATGTTTCATGAGAGAAGAGTGTGTGAGTGTGTGCCTTCAAAAGGCGGGGCCTGTCGCCAAGACAATCGTGACATCAGCAAGGGCTCTCTCATTGGCTGTTTTAGCTCAGCATTGTTAGTCCGCGGACTGGAAGGAGATTGTTAAAGGCAGCGCCTGTGGAATGTTTTCACTGATAGTTAATATAGCGATTGAACGTGCGTCACTCACTATGTTTCTGTGCACTAAATTAGTCTCATTTCTCAAATATTTCGTTTTTTTATATTTTCACATGTACGTGTAAAGTTCAAGTGTCCATGCACTTTCTCTAATGCAACTATTGCTCTTACGCCATGTGCCTCCCGTACACTGGGTCAGAAGTATTGGAGTATTGGTGATTTTTCTGTTAGCCCGGTATGGCTGAAGCGCAACACATCCAGCTTCCTGCTAAATTGCAACTTGTGAATGGATACTCACTTTGGAATGACAACTGAGTATCCAATCACAGATTCGTTAACATCAGGCTACCTAGATAGGCTACTGTCAACAACTTGTGATCTGATTGGCTAACGCAACAGTCTATCAACTGTATGTGTTCTCGAATTCATCTGCTAACGGTCCCGGTGAGTATCAAATCACAGAACGCGTAAATGTCACGTTCAACGTGAGGCCAGCTGGAAGGCCTTACTGACAACAACTGGTGATCTGATTGGCTATCGCAATTATCTATCAACTGTATGTGCCCGTTCGCTTACAGTGGACGGACGCCCTCATTGTTGATTCTAAAGGCCCCAGGCAGATTTCGTATAGCATGGCAACATAAGCTAGCTGAATTCTGATTGGATAAAAACTCTGACCTAAAAACAACAGCACTGGAATGAGCATAATATGACATGAAGAGAATATGAATACTTTTAGATATTTAGGGAAAGTAAATTAAATACTTTTATCTTTAATTATAATAATAATAATAATAATAATAATAATATTAACTGGGATTTATATAGCGCTTTTCTAAGTACCCAAAGTCGCTTTACATGTAGAACCCATCATTCATTCAAACCTAGTGGTGGTAAGCTACTTTCATAGCCACAGCTGCCCTGGGGTAGACTGACGGAAGCGTGGCTGCAATTTGCGCCAACGGCCCCTCCGACCACCACCTATCATTCATCATTCAATTCACCGGTGTGAGTGGCAACGGGGGCAGAGGGTGAAGTGTCCCGCCCAAGGACACAACGGCAGTGATTTTTGGATGGTAAGAGGCAGGGAGCGAACCTGCAACCTTCAGGTTTCTGGCACGGTTGCTCTACCCACTACGCAATTATGATCATGATTTCTGGTTATGTTAGGCCAGCAGAGGAGGTCTTCCTGTCCCTGACGGCCCACCACTGATTATTACGGTATTATTTACTTACTGTTATTTTTGACAGTAATAACACATCAAAATGTCTAAAGAATGTCTATGTGATTAAAAATTTTTTGTGTGAAATTAATCAATGCGTACTCATCGTGATAATTGTGAAACCGTGATTTGTACTCGGAGTACATAATCATACGGTAAAAATCTATATAGGTTGTAACCCCAATCAAGGCTGCACAATACAGTGCAGAGTAGTACAGTACATCGCTTTTAAGAGGTCTAATGTGGAAAATATGCGCTCTTATCTTCGCCTTGTCCTGCGGAAGGAAGCATTGTGGGGGGGCAGTGGGGGTGAACACACAACATTCCCATCATCACTCTCAGAACACTAATCATTCAGATAGCCTGGATTTTACGAGAAACGCGGATATTTCAACACCTTATGACGCTGATATTGTCAGAGGGAAACACATTAACAGGTTTTCCCTCACTCACTGTTTTCTCTAATTCAACACGCTGATTAATAGTCTGTTGAAATGTGTTCTTTGTGTGTTTAAAGAACAATAGAGCATTAGGATTACCTTACCGGATCAATATTTTTTTATACTTTTGAAAAATTAATAGAGTTTAGGTCTGTACAATCTCAAAATCCCCATTGTTTGGTGTCTCATTGACAGCCTCTTACACTCAGTTGAAGATGTGTGAGGATGAGGAGGTAGCTGTTGATGTTGTGCTCCAACCTCTGCAAAAGCACCAAGCCGCAGTCAGCCTGGCCGAGGGGCCTCGCCACCGTCACAGTCTCCACAAGAAGCCTCAAGGATGCAGCGATGTCTTCTCTCCTCTCCTGGTGCTGCGGTACAGGAGATATAAAACAATATCAAATTTGGTTGCTGGAAGGATTATTGATTTCAAATGAAACATTTTGGACTTCTGGGTGCACTAACATACTGATTTTCTTTCCCAAGATGCTACGTGGAGCTCGGTGCAGGGGAGATGAACTGGCGTGGACAGTGGGGTAGAACTGTTGCAGTTATTCTGTCGGGATGGAGTTTTGATGGTATGAATACGGTAGAAAGTGCGAAGTAAACATGTTAATGATTGTAGAATAACAAAGTGATTACGAGCAGGATGCATGAGAAGGACTTTATTAAAATAAATAGAAAGCTGACTGCTCAAAAGAAAACTACAACACCCAATACCAGTGAAGTTTGCACGTTCTGTAAATCATAAATAAAAACAGAATACAATGATTTGCAAATTATTTTCAACTTATATTTAATTGAATATACTGCAAAAACAAGATACTTAATGTTCAAACTAAGAAACTTAATTTTTTGGCAAATAATCAATAACTTAGAATTTAACGTTGCAAAAAAGTTGGGGCATTTTTACCACTGTGTTACATATGTTGCTCCAATTCTTGTATGTACCTTTCAGCATTAATAGTGCCTTCACAGATGTGAAGTTACCCATGCCTTAGGCACTAATACACTCCAATATCATCACAGATGCTGGCTTTTGAACTTTGCGCCTATAACAGTCCGGATGATTATTTTCCTCCTTGGTCCTGAGGACACAACGTCCACAGTTTTCAAAAACAAGTTAAAATGTGGACTCATCAGACCACAGAGCACTTTTCCACTTTGATCTTAGATGAGCTCGGGCCCAGCGAAGCCGGCGGCGTTTCTGGGTGTTGTTGATAAATGGCTTTCGCTTTGCATAACTTGCACTTACAGATGTAGCGACAAGCTGTAGTTATTGACAGTTTTAAGTGTTCCTGAGTTTTGATTGATTGAGACTTTTATTAGTAGATTGCACAGTACAGTACATATTCCGTACAATTGACCACTAAATGGTAACACCCGAATAAGTTTCTCAACTTGTTTAAGTCGGGGTCCAAGTTAATCAATTCATGGTAAAGCATGGTAAATCCATGGTGAGCCCATGTGGTGATATCTTTTACGCACTGATGTCGGTTTTTGATACAGTACAGCCTGAGGGATTGAAGGTCACGGGCATTCAATGTTGTTTTTTGGCCTTGCAGTGATTTCTCCAGATTCTCTGAATATTTTGATGATATTACGGACTGTAGATGGTGAAATCCCTATAAATTCCTTGCAATATCTTGTTGAGAAATGTTGTTCTTAAACTGTTGGACAATTTGCTCACGCATTTGTTCACAAAGTGGTGACCCTCGCCCCATCCTTGTTTGTGAATGACTGAGCATTTCATGGTAACTGCTTTTATACCCAATCATGGCACCCACCTGTTCCCAATTAGCCTGTTCACCTGTTGGATGCTCCAAATAGGTGTTTGATGAGCATTCCTCAACTTTCTCAGTCTTTTTTGCCACTTGTGCCTGCTTTTTTGAAACATGTTGCAGGCATCAAATTCCCAAATGAGCTAATATTTGCAAAAAACAACAAATTTTACCAGTTCGAACGTAAAGTATCTTGTCTTTGCAGTCTATTCAATTGAATATAAGTTGAAAAGGATTTGCAAATCATTGTATTCTGTTTTTGCCAACTTCACTGGTTTTGGGTTTTTTACAATTCTGAAAAATATTTAGCTTTGAGGGAAACTTTCGTGATGCTTTGTTTTTCATACTTTATATATTAGTCGACTAAATTTACTGTCATTTTAGTTGACTGTTGTGAAATTCCGTCATTTAGATTACTAACGCGTGACTATAACTAAAATAAATGTTTGTCAAAAGACTGACTATAACTAAATTAAAAACTTCTGTCAAAATGAACACTGGGTATGTTAACATGTTTCATCACAGCAAGTCCTCGAAAATACGGGTGCTTACTCGGGGTGAAACAATACGCCAGCTAAATCCTCACCATTGCAGCTTGCATCTCTGCCACAATATTCATTGCCCTTCTGGACGATCTGCTGCACACAAAGTCAATGGGCTTGGTCTCCGCATCCCGCACTTCAGAGACTAACATACATAGCAGCAGGAGCCCTGGATGAACACATGAATACATTGAAGTCGAGTCACTGCAAGCCTCACGGCACGTTTAGCCCACAAAGTAACAAACTACTCACTGCTTAAAGCCATGCCCTGCTTTGCCACGCTCGATAAGTCCACATTTGTCCCATTAAAGAGGCAAGCCAGGTGAAAAATGCCCCGTGTCCGTGGTGAGATCTTCCACAGAGGAGCTGTATTTCCTTTTTGTCTTCTCCCCTCTTGATTTCCAGCCTTGTTATTCAGCAGGGGGAAGAGCTATCTAGCCAGAGAGCAGGCTGCGCTCCAACTTTCCGGCATAGTGAAAACATTATAGACAAAAAATGGCATTTCATTGATACGGTGCTTAGTTTTTGCCACCCACTGACTGTGGACGTTCGTGGGACTGGCTCCGTCGCCTACGGAAAGGTTAATGATTTATGATTGTGAAAGACTCCATTTGCACAGCTGACATCAAATTGTCACTCCTGGAGGCCGTTTACCTTTTGTCAAAGTGGCCACAAGAGGTAGCAGTTCAGGTTCATACAGTAGCACATGGGCAACATTTAGGAATACAGCCTGTGACCAAAAGGCCTTAGGTTCAATTTCCTTAGTCCGGGGGTCGGCAATGTTAGCGGCCCCCTCGTGGTTCCCTGGAGCTTTTTCCAAAATTTATGAAAATGGAAAAAGATGAGGAAAATAATATGTATATATTTCTTAATATGATTTCTGTAGGAGGACAAACATGACACACTGCGCCATTTTGTCCTGATTTCGGAAGTCCTTGAATGCACCGTAGTTTGTTTACATGTACAACTTTCCTTTATGCTGTCACAGAAAGACGTGTTTTATGTCACGCTTTCTTTGTCTCTATTTGTCCACCAAAGGTTTTATGCTGTGCGTGAATCCACACAGGTGAGCTTTGTTGATGTTATTGACGTGTGGAGTGCTAATCGGACATATTTGGTCACTGCATAACTGCAAGCTAATCGATGCAAACATCAATCAATCAATCAATGTTTATTTATATAGCCCTAAATCATAAGTGTCTCAAAGGGCTGCACAAGCCACAACGACATCCGCGGTGCAGAGCCCACATAAGGGCAAGGAAAAACTCACCCCAGTGGTAAACATGCTATTTATGGTAGCTGTATGTACATAATGCATCATTATGCCTAGTATTTTAGGTATATTTGAGGTCATTTTATTTGTAGTTTCCGTTTCCTTCAACTTGAATCCACAGATCTTTACCTTTGGCCATTCTTAGCCAGTAACGTCCGGGACTTATCACACTTTCTGAAAAGCCTCCGTTTTAGTAATGTTTTCCAATGTTGTAAAATGTGTAGAATAAAAATTACATTTCAACATTTCCGTCTACGAAGATTTGCATCAGCCTGCGACACATAGTCATTTTAATAGTAGTCTAATAAAGCTAATATAGACACTTACATCACGTGTTGTCTTCATTATAACACTTATATAAAGTTTTAAATATTTTGTGCCTCCAGACAGTTTTTTTTTTTGTATTTTTGGTCCAATATGGCTATTTCAACATTTTGGGTTGCCGACCCTTGCCTTAGTCGAGTGTTCATAGCTGCACACAGATTAAATGTACCTTCTTGCATCAGGATGCCTTGTGTTTGAATTTTGTCACTTTGGCTTTCTTTGTCCTACTCCCAAAACGTGTACTGTAAAATGAAACTTCTAAGATGAACCCTACCATGCAACCGTCAACAGAGGACGCTGGTTCTTAGAAGGATAAGCTGACCACAACTATTATTTGTTTGTATATACAATGGCAAAAAACAACGGAAGAAATGTATGTGGTCTGTCAACATCCCTTTCATGCATACCAAAAAAATCTAAAGCGTCTGAAATCAATTCCCACAATCTTTTGTAGTGAGCATGTGCAGTATATTACAATCTAATATTTTGGTTGGCCCTGACCAAGTGCATCAGAAGGGTTGTTAATCAGAGAAGAATACAGATGACCTCTGTACACAACTAATGGAGAATTGCTGGGTTGCTTACGATGTCAACCAGCTTGAGTGCATGGCCGTAACTACCATTGAGGACACCGAAGTAATGTACTCTGTATTTTTTTAAGTGACAAGAAGAAGATGATATGACTGACTGTAAATATACTTTGTGTCCTCTCTCATCATCTCATTCTTTCTCAATATACGATCTTTGGTCACGCACAGCTGAAGTGAAGTGAATTATATTTATATAGCGCTTTTCTCATGTGACTCAAAGCGCTTTTCATTGTGACACCCAATATCTAAGTTACATTTTTAAACCAGTGTGGGTGGCACTGGGAGCAAGTGAGTAAAGTGTCTTGCCCAAGGACACAACGGCAGCGACTAGGATGGTGGAAGCGGGGATCGAACCTGCAACCCTCAAGTTGCTGGCACGGCCGCTCTACCAACCGAGCTGTACCGCCCCTTTGCTCGAGCCTTTACATTAGGTTGTTGTCATGTATATAAGGCTCTGTGTCGCCCCCAAGAGGACAGTGGTGCATCGGTCCATCATGCCGGGAGGTTGTCGTTTTAATGAACATTGGATTGAAAATGACAAATACAAACTTTGGATAAAACGTGGATCAAATCCACATGTAGCCTGCTGCAAAGTATGCAAAAAGAAATACAACATGGTTCGATTTATATTTGTTCCATTATTTTGGTTGTCTACTTAACTTGTCTGACTACCTCAGTTAAAGCAAACAAGTTACATTTAGTTGTTTTTGGTTAATTGCATTAAAATTACATTATTGGACTTGTTTGTACTGTGAAGGTCATGTAATGTATCATTTGTAACCTTTTTCACAACTGAGAGCTGAATTAATATGAATGATTTTGTAGTTTTTACACACCATTGTTGTATGCATTTCTTGCTCTATTATTTTCGTTGTCTACTTAACTTGTCTGGCTACCTCGGTGAAAGCAAAAAAAGTTAACTTTTGTCTTTTTGTTCATTTGTTATCATAGCCACAGTTATAAGGCTAGATATGCTTAATGAAATGTGACTGAGGTGTTTTGAAACAAACAAAATATGTTCCTTTAATTTATTATCCTTATATTAATGTGGAACAGTTTTGTTAATAAATGAGTGAAATTGACATTTTGAGGGTGTGTGTATTTATATCACATTATGCAGTTTACAAGCACAAATACGGGGTGAATCAATCCGTGCTGTTCGATGTCATTGAGTGCTGTAAGTAAGAAAAAAAAACAAGAAATCTGAAAAACAACACAAATAAAAAAACATTTTTTAAATTTTTTTAATTAAATCAACATAAAAAACACAAGATACACTTACAATTAGTGCACCAACCCAAAAAACCTCCCTCCCCCATTTACACTCATTCACACTCATTCGCACAAAAGGGTTGTTTCTTTCTGTTATTAATATTTCTGGTTCCTACATTATACAGGTAAAAGCCAGTAAATTAGAATATTTTGAAAAACTTGATTTATTTCAGTAATTGCATTCAAAAGGTGTAACTTGTACATTATATTTATTCATTGCACACAGACTGATGCATTCAAATGTTTATTTCATTTAATTTTGATGATTTGAAGTGGCAACAAATGAAAATCCAAAATTCCGTGTGTCACAAAATTAGAATATTACTTAAGGCTAATACAAAAAAGGGATTTTTAGAAATGTTGGCCAACTGAAAAGTATGAAAATGAAAAATATGAGCATGTACAATACTCAATACTTGGTTGGAGCTCCTTTTGCCTCAATTACTGCGTTAATGCGGCGTGGCATGGAGTCGATGAGTTTCTGGCACTGCTCAGGTGTTATGAGAGCCCAGGTTGCTCTGATAGTGGCCTTCAACTCTTCTGCGTTTTTGGGTCTGGCATTCTGCATCTTCCTTTTCACAATACCCCACAGATTTTCTATGGGGCTAAGGTCAGGGGAGTTGGCGGGCCAATTTAGAACAGAAATACCATGGTCCGTAAACCAGGCACGGGTAGATTTTGCGCTGTGTGCAGGCGCCAAGTCCTGTTGGAACTTGAAATCTCCATCTCCATAGAGCAGGTCAGCAGCAGGAAGCATGAAGTGCTCTAAAACTTGCTGGTAGACGGCTGCGTTGACCCTGGATCTCAGGAAACAGAGTGGACCGACACCAGCAGATGACATGGCACCCCAAACCATCACCCAACCATGCAAATTTTGCATTTCCTTTGGAAATCGAGGTCCCAGAGTCTGGAGGAAGACAGGAGAGGCACAGGATCCACGTTGCCTGAAGTCTAGTGTAAAGTTTCCACCATCAGTGATGGTTTGGGGTGCCATGTCATCTGCTGGTGTCGGTCCACTCTGTTTCCTGAGATCCAGGGTCAACGCAGCCATCTACCAGCAAGTTTTAGAGCACTTCATGCTTCCTGCTGCTGACCTGCTCTATGGAGATGGAGATTTCAAGTTCCAACAGGACTTGGCGCCTGCACACAGCGCAAAATCTACCCGTGCCTGGTTTACGGACCATGGTATTTCTGTTCTAAATTGGCCCGCCTACTCCCCTGACCTTAGCCCCATAGAAAATCTGTGGGGTATTGTGAAAAGGAAGATGCAGAATGCCAGACCCAAAAACGCAGAAGAGTTGAAGGCCACTATCAGAGCAACCTGGGCTCTCATAACACCTGAGCAGTGCCAGAAACTCATCGACTCCATGCCACGCCGCATTAACGCAGTAATTGAGGCAAAAGGAGCTCCAACCAAGTATTGAGTATTGTACATGCTCATATTTTTCATTTTCATACTTTTCAGTTGGCCAACATTTCTAAAAATCCCTTTTTTGTATTAGCCTTAAGTAATATTCTAATTTTGTGACACACGGAATTTTGGATTTTCATTTGTTGCCACTTCAAATCATCAAAATTAAATGAAATAAACATTTGAATGCATCAGTCTGTGTGCAATGAATAAATATAATGTACAAGTTACACCTTTTGAATGCAATTACTGAAATAAATAAAGTTTTTCAAAATATTCTAATTTACTGGCTTTTACCTGTATATCAATATAGATCAGGGGTAGAGAACCTATGGCTCTAGAGCCAGATGTGGCTCTTTTGATGACTGCATCTGGCTCTCAGATAAATCTTAGCTGAAATGTGCTTAACATGATAAGTAATGAATAATTACTCTGGTAATCACAGTGTTAAAAATAACCACGTATCAACCAGACTACAAATTCATCAGCAAAACCATGCAGCACCAGAAGTCGCATTAATGGTAAGAAGTATTTTATTTATTATTGGTTATCTTCAGAATAACAATGTTATTAAAACGAATAAGAGACTTATCATAATCTAAACATGTTGGTCTTTCTTAAAAATGCACGCATTTAGTTGTATTCAGTGTTAAAACACATTATATGGCTCTCACGGAAATACATTTTAAAATATTTGGCTTTCATGGCTCTCTCAGCCAAAAAGGTTCCCGACCCCTGATATAGATCAATACAGTCTGCAGGGATACAGTCCGTAAGCACACATGATTGTATTTTTTAATGATAAAAAAAAAAAAAATAAAAAAAAATAAATAAAAAGTGTTACAAGCAGAGGTGGGTAGTAACGCGCTACATTTACTCCGTTACATCTACTTCAGTTTTTTTGGGATAAATTGTACTTCTAAGAGTAGTTTTAATGCAACATACTTTTACTTTTACTTGAGTATATTTATAGAGAAGAAACGCTACTTTTACTCCGCTCCATTTATCTACATTCAGCTAGCTACTCGCTACTGATTTTTATCGATCTGTTAACGCACGCTTTGTTTGTTTTGGTTTGTCAGACCGACCTTCAAAGTAGGATCTATCGCATGCCTGCATTTCACCAATCAAATACAGTCACTGGTGACGTTTGACTCCGTTTCACCAATCAAATACAGTCACTGGTGACGTTTGACTCCGTTTCACCAATCAAACAGAGCCAGGCGGTCGCATGACCGCCGCTGTTTCAGCAGCAAAACCACAACAACCTTAAGCTTACATGAACTCAACATCAAATTTGAGGAAGCACATCGCGGTAAGTAACGTTAGTAGATATTTTGGCTGTCACTGTATAGGCTGATGTTAGCTTCTCTGCTATGAATCACTGTCAAATGTACATCGTGTGGGGACATTTACTAACGCACTGCAGCCTCATAGACATGCACAGTCGCACACACACACACACACACGCATGCATAGAAACACCAATCAGAAGTGCACAGTGTGTTCCCAGGTTTAGTTAGTTTAGTCTTTATTTGAAGGGACAATGCACAGAAACATTAAGCTCAAAGACAGATATGTTCTGTACCAGATTATAGCTAAATAGCTAATTTCCATCTGCAGTCCCTGGCTACCTAAATTAAAGGGATACAAAAATCATGCAATAAAATCATACACAAGTATTAAGAAAATCATAAAATGCCCTTTCATGGACACATACTTAATATACAATACAACCACACCTCATTTACATCACCACACAAAGACAATACATGCTCTTGTTCACATCTGTCATAATTTGTAAAAACAACCTTGATTTTAACAGACACACCTCACAATTTACAACAAAAATTCTCTCATGGATAAATATAATACACATTAAGTTGACATGTCAAACAAGGTGCCCACCTTAGTGACCCTGTGAGCAGCGTTGATTGTTCCAAAGCCACGTGCAGTCCACACCTATCAGTTTATGGTTTGCGTAAAGGCTAACTTGTTATTTTCCTTTGTAATCTCTGCCTACTGATCCTATGGTGCTGTTAAGTTATTGTGGCTCAATTTGCCTTAATTTTTTTATGTTAATGTATTATTATTTAATATATATTATTGTTTTAGTTGCTTAAGAGATATTCCTGGCTCTGAATTTTCTCATTACTATGTTTATGTTTTTGTGCATTATTTGTTGCCGTCATCATTAAACGAACAGGTTACTCATCAGTTACTCAGTACTTGAGTAGTTTTTTCACAACATACTTTTTACTTTTACTCAAGTAAATATTTGGGTGACTACTCCTTACTTTTACTTGAGTAATAAATCTCTAAAGTAACAGTACTTTTACTTGAGTACAATTTCTGGCTACTCTACCCACCTCTGGTTACAAGCAGCCCTCTTGTCACATGGGGTTCGCAGCTTGCTGCGGGGTTGTTCTTCCAACGCAAGATAGACGGCTCCGGACAACAGCGTGAAGGTAGGCTAGGATTTATTTAACATAAATCACGCACTACCGCGAACATAAACAATACAACAACAACAACAACAAAAAAGAGGCAAGCGTGCCTAAAACGCAAGTGAGGCTAATCTTAAACAAAAACTAGGACATGGACATGGGAACTTACTTTGTCAAAACGAGACCTGAACCGGAGTGACATAACGACAATGCAGGCAGGACGAGTGATGAACAAGGTATGCTTAAATAACAGTGACATGATTGGTGACAGGTGTGTGTGAGTCAAAACGTGAAACAGGTGCGTGACGTGACAGGTGAAAACTAATGGTTGCTATGGTGACCAGACAAGGGAGTGAAAAGACAGAAACTAAACAAAACATGACTTAAAACAAAACATGATAATACAGACATGACAGAACCCCTCCCTTAAGGACAGATACCAGATGTCCAAGAAAAAAAAACTTAACAAAAGTCATGGGAGGGCGGGAGGGGGACATGGCGATGGGTCGCCAGACCACGTGTCCCCGTATCCACCGGGGCAGAGTTAGGTGGCGGCGGCGAGTGGAACGCCGCTGCAGCAGGCGAGGCGGGCGCCCAGGGAATGGCCACATTCGTGGCCGACTGGGAGGTGGGCGCACTTGGCGTGGCGGGCGACCAGGTAGCGGCCATATCCGTGGCCGACGAGGAGGCAGGCGCGTCGTCATCGTGACAGGCGTGGCTTGGCGTGGTGAGTCAGGCGGCGAAGCTCGGCGTGTCGCCTGTCAGGCGGCGAAGCTCGGCGTGGCGCGTCAGGCGGCGAAGCTCGGCGTGGCGCGTCAGGTGGCGAAGCTCGGCGTGGGTCTTGGTATAGGTCTTGGTCTTGGCTTGGGTCTTGGTCTTGGCATGGCGGGTCTTGGTCTTGGCATGGCGGGTCTTGGTCTTGGTCTTGGCATGGCGGGTCTTGGTCTTGGTCTTGGCATGGCGGGTCTTGGTCTTGGTCTTGGTCTTGGCATGGCGGGTCTTGATCTTGGTCTTGGCATGGCGGGTCTTGGTCTTGGTCTTGGTCTTGGCATGGCGGGTCTTGGTCTTGGTCTTGGCATGGCGGGTCTTGGTCTTGGCGTGGAGGGTCTTGGTCTTGGACTTGTTGAGCTGGTACCGGAGCTTGGCGTCGTGGAGCTGGTACCGGAGCTTGGCGTCGTGGAGCTGGTACCGTAGCTTGGCGTCGTTGAGCTGGTACCGGAGCTTGGCGTCGTTGAGCTGGTACCGGAGCTTGGCGTCGTGGAGCTGGTACCGGAGCTTGGCGTCGTGGAGCTGGTACCGGAGCTTGGCGTCGTGGAGCTGGTACCGGAGCTTGGCGTCGTGGAGCTGGTACCGGAGCGTGGCGTCGTGGAGCTGGTACCGGAGCTTGGCGTCGTGGAGCTGGTACCGGAGCTTGGCGTCGTGGAGCTGGTACCGGAGCTTGGCGTCGTGGAGCTGGTACCGGAGCTTGGCGTCGTGGAGCTACTGGTGCAGGTGGAGGTGGTCTAGCTGGGGGTTGCGGCTTGGCATGGTAAAAGACTGGTGGTGGCGGCCGTGAGGGAGGCTGTGGCTTGACATGGTTAAGCTGAGTCACCCCACCAACACAGCTCCCGACCCCAGCCCCCCCCTCAAGGGGCGGATACCAGACGCGCTCCCTGCGGTCTGGAACTCTCTGTAGGGGTGGGCGGAGGAGGGCAGAAACTTCCCCATTAAATTGTCCAAATTGTCTATTCCCTACCCCCACTTTACTGAAAAAATCTAAATTTAGAGACAATTTTCTCAAAAGGATTTTTCTTTGAAACAAAGTCCATAGTGGGCGGCTGACAGAGGGTGTAAATAGACTCAAAAAAAAAATCTTGGTTTCTGACGTCATCACCAGTGGGCGGGATGACGTCATCAGCACGGGTCTCTTGCGGCGGGAAGGAAGAATGGGCTGGTTGAGGAATCTTGTTGTCCGTGGGAGGGTTTTGGGGGAACGACGCGTCATGCTGGCGAGAAAAAGCCTTTCTGGTTGGCTTCCAGCTTTGCCAGCGCGTCTCCATCACCTCCTCGTGGCCGGTCTGCGGAAGAACGTCTGCTGCCTGCATTCTGTCACATGGGGTTCGCAGCTTGCTGCGGGGTTGTTCTTCCAACGCAAGATAGACGGCTCCGGACAACAGCGTGAAGGTAGGCTAGGATTTATTTAACATAAATCACGCACTACCGCGAACATAAACAATACAACAACAACAACAACAAAAAGAGGCAAGCGTGCCTAAAACGCAAGTGAGGCTAATCTTAAACAAAAACTAGGACATGGACATGGGAACTTACTTTGTCAAAACGAGACCTGAACCGGAGTGACATAACGACAATGCAGGCAGGACGAGTGATGAACAAGGTATGCTTAAATAACAGTGACATGATTGGTGACAGGTGTGTGTGAGTCAAAACGTGAAACAGGTGCGTGACGTGACAGGTGAAAACTAATGGTTGCTATGGTGACCAGACAAGGTGAATTCTAGCTATATGTATATATATATATATATATATATATATATATATATATATATATATATATATATATATATATATATATATATATATATATATATATATATACATACATATATATATATATATATATATATATATATATGTATGTATATATATATATATATATATATATATATATACAGTGTTGGGTTAGTTACTGAAAAACAGTAACTAGTTATAGTTACTAGTTACTTCATTTCAAAAGTAACTCAGTTACTAACTCAGTTACTTACACCAAAAAGTAATGCGTTACTTTGAAAAGTAACTATTTAGTTACTTCTTTTTTTCTTCTTTTTTTTTTTTAAAGCTCCAATTAATGCCCTTTTAGCCTTCATGTCAGTACTGTTATTGCACTGGAGAATAATACAATCTGTTGATCAACTTGACATACATTTGTATCACTGAACTCTGCTAAGCAATGTGGTCGACATACAACACACAAAGACAAAGATATGTTACAAAGGCCAATTTGTTTCTGGCCAGAACAAATTGACAAAACTATGTTAAATAGCTGCAACATAACATACATAAGTAACAAACAGCATAATAACAGCATAGCTGTAAAGCAAGAAAGGCACACACTACATACACAAAGCCTAACCAGGCATTTTTTCCTCAAGAAATTCTGACACAAAATCATGTCTGAAGCCCAGATCACTCTACACAGTTTTAGTTTAGAGATAAGGAAAGATTGGCCTGGCCCACTAGGATCCCTCTTTATGTTTGTGAACTTTATAGTCTATACATTTAGAGTGATGTGATAATCAAACACTCTAGAAGTCTAGAATGAAAGAGTATATAAGAGAATTGACAGCAACGTTCCCTCTAAGGAGCGCACCTGTGCAATTGCGCACTGCTCAAGTGTCCTCGGCGCACGACAAATCTATGCCACGCACAAAATCAAATAAAAAAATAAGCGCATAACAATTTTCGACACGACACGGACACGACAGAGAAAACCATTTTCGTCATCATTGTTCAAATATAATAATACGTCTGTCGAGACGCTTTGAGGACATGAATTCCATCCATCACTTTACTGAGCAAAACTCTTTATTGTCGGCCATAAACACATCACTGTTATATCAACAGCAGCCGCTCGCTCTTTCTCACTTGTGCCAACACATGCACATATGGCACTTAGCCAGTGATGCGTTTACAGCCACACAAAAAGTTGGACAACTCCAACACCACACATAAAGTGTAATTCCAGGTGGTTACACTATGATTTACCAATCAAATGTGTGCTTATTCTAGTGTCATTTATTAGGAATCTTAATTTATAAATATTAATCATTAAATGTTGTTAGTATATTAAATACATACTAATAAAAATATATTTTTTACAAACAGGAAGTTGCAGGAATGTACACATGTCTGAAAGGGGTACAAACTATTTCCAAAGCAGGACCTCCACCCAGACAAACAATACAAGTACACAGTTCATGAAAAACAATATTTTTTGTTATTGTCATTGTAAGTGGGCCTAAACACTTATATTAGAAATTGAAATGACTGCTGTCATTTGTATATAATAATAAGAGAATGTTGTCTGTCTATCTGTGTTGGCCCTGCGATGGGTGGGGACTTGTCCAGGGTGTACCCAGCCTTCCGCCCGAATACAGCTGAGATAGGCTCCAGTGACCCCGAAAGGGACAAGCGGTAGGAAATTGATGGATGGATGGAGATTGAACTTGTTATTTAGTCAGGTTTGGGACAGGTGTGTTGCTGGTGTAGCCACAGTGTGCACGTGTGATGTTGCTCACATGGGCTCCACTGAATGCTCAGGGAGTTTTTGCGTTTGCTCACACACATGAAAAATTACAGGGAACATTGATTGACAGAGTGTGTGTACCTTTAGCGCTGAATGATGAGCAGAGGCAGAGTTAATCCTTAAGTGGTGGAGGTGAAGTGTCATTGGAGTCTCTGTCTCTCTTTACTAGCTTCGTCGAAGCATGTTGCTTATGTAGCTTGTTTCAGCAGATTTGAATTGCTGTTTTGGGCAGTAGATGGCATCTTTGATCCAAAGCACAATTTACATTTAACTAAAATGTTCCTTTCTTTGTGCTCGACAAAAGAAAAGTAGTGAAAATATCTCCATGTTAGCAAACTGGACTTCTGGCTCCGCCATGATCAGACACGCCCCCACCCCCTCTCCCCCCTCCCCACACTCACACAGACCCACACAGCGCATGTCTCTCTCTCTTCTCCGGCTTGTGACACAAGAAGAATCAGAACGATGACACAGCAGCGCTCCGATAAAACACACTTTATACTACATAAAAAGTAACGTAAAATAACGCAGTAACGCATCATGTAGTAATGGTAACTGAGTTACTGAATATAAAAAATAACGCGTTAGATTACTAGTTACCGCCGAAACTAACGGCGTTACAGTAACGCGTTACTTTGTAACGCGTTAGTCCCAACACTGTATATATATATATATATATATATATATATATATATATATATATATATATATATATAAATAAGAGAAATACTTGAATTTCAGTGTTCATTTATTTACACATATACACACACATAACACTCATCTACTCATTGTTGAGTTAAGGGTTGAATTGTCCATCCTTGTTCTATTCTCTGTTACTATTTTTCTAACCATGCTGAACACCCTCTCTGATGATGCATTCTGCTTCGTCTCCTTGTTGTGTGCGCAGTTGTGCACTGCACTCTCTAAAAGCCCTAGATGTTAATGTCACATATGCAAGTACAGTAGATGGCAGTATTGCCCTGTTTAAGAGTGTCACAACATTGCTGTTTACGGCAGGCAAATTGCTTTACAGTAGACGAAAACGTGACTGCTGTTGTTGTGTGTTGTTGCCGCGCTGGGAGGACGTTAATGAAACTGTCTAACAATAAACCCACATAAGAAACCAAGAACTCGCCCTCGATCATTCTACAGTTATAACGTGATTGGGCAGGCACGCTGTTTATATTGTGGGAAAGCGGATGTGAAAACAGGCTGTCGACACGTCACTAAGGTCCGCCTGAATTTCGGGAGATTTTCGGGAGAAAATTTGTCCCGGGAGGTTTTCGGGAGAGGCGCAGAATTTCGGGAGTCTCCCGGAAAATTCGGGAGGGTTGGCAAGTATGAGAATGTCTGGCGGGCCGGGTTGAAAATCATAATGGCCACATGTGACCCAGGGTCGTATTTTGCCCAAATCTGATTTACACTGCCGCTGAATGTGATAGCCAGGTTGATGAGGTATAACAGCTGTCAAAATGTAGAGGCAGGAGTCAAGTTAGGGAGAATGCACCATCCATCTTCACATGTTTGTTTGGACGCTGACGGAGCTCTCTGCGCCCGC
Organism: Nerophis lumbriciformis; assembly: GCF_033978685.3. NCBI lineage: Eukaryota > Metazoa > Chordata > Actinopteri > Syngnathiformes > Syngnathidae > Nerophis > Nerophis lumbriciformis. Next base: position 17,992,379 of record NC_084566.2, read on the forward strand.
AAAGCTGTTTGTGGAGGTCATTATTTAGACGCATAACGCCTAAATTTAGACCTTATATGTGCATGCATACATGCGTAGAGGAGGTGGAGGAGAGAGGAGACCGAGGAATGAATTGAGCACTCGCACACTTTCCCTCCCCCTTATTTCTGCAGACAATGCAGAAATTAAGACGAATGCTCACCGCAGCTCCCCAGATAATGACCGAGGCGACGGCGTGTCTCCCCGCATGGAGAGCGCTGCAGGACGCGGCACCGGCGCTACCCGCATTGCATCACGGACACGACTCCCGGCGCCCCGCTGTCCTCCTCCCACACCAGGCGGCGTTATAGGGAGACTTTATTTCAGGTCCAGTGTGGCACGAAGACGTCAAATCTGCTAATTACAACTTTAAGCGCGCAGCTGAATGGATCGCGCTTCTGCAAGAGGCCGGTCCGTGGCATCCGCCGATACCTCCCACGCGTGTTGTTTGAAGCCGGACCACGTTGGGGCTTAAAGAGGGCGCCGCAACCTGTGGCTGTGCGCGCCCTTGGCACAACTTGTTCCATCCCGAGAGGTGAGATGGATCCGCGCAGCTGACGACTTGGGATCCGCAGCGCTGGGGAGGCGAGGAAAGAAGTCATCCCAGTGGAAACGTGAGTACGCTGCGTCGTCATAGGATGGCTTGTTTGCTCCCCCTTCAACTCTTTGTCCACATTTTTGCTCAAGGGCAAATGCTAGAAGGTGTGATTGCGGTACTGTATTGGCTTTATTGGGTTGGATGTCTTACATTGGATAACTTGCAACCATAACACACGCAGGTGGTTGTATACTTTGCACAACATCCATCCCATCTCAGGGGCGTCACTAGCTTTTAAGGACAGGGGGGGGGGGGCTTAGCCCCCAGGAGATGCACAGGACGCGAGCGATCGTAGCGCACGAGCACAAAACTTCACAAACGGCTAACAAAGACTTAGAAATTATTCATTGTTATTATTATTATTTAAAAAATGCACGGGACGAAATGAAATGCTCCCCGGGACGATGGCTTTTAACCATTTTTTTTCTTTTTCTTTTAATGTATTTATTAATTTGACATTTTATATTAAATGTCTTGGTTTTTCCTCCCTCTGAAAATCCTATGAAATGTTTACCAAGCCATTCTATAACAATGCAACAGCTATTAATGTAACAATACAATAAAACAAATATATCTAATGTTTTTTTCATTGTTTTAACATTAGACTAATGTATATTACTTTATATAGATTCTACAAGAGTGATGTGGGCATTTTCTGTATGAACAAGTCCAAGGACCGCAGGCAAGGTCGCAGAGAAAATGCGGACTGGATTTTGAGTGATGTGGGCATTTTATATAAAGTGGAATGGATTGGATACTGACACACTAAAGGGGCTCTCTACCTTAAAGTACCAATGATTGTCACACACACACACTAGGTGTGGTGAAATGTGTCCTCTGCATTCAACCCATCCCCTTGTTCACCCCCTGGGAGGTGAGGGGAGCAGTGGGCAGCAGCGGTGCCGCGCCCGGGAATCATTTTTGGTGATTTACGCTATGTAGTGAGGGGAAACTGAGTGAATAATGACAGTTTATATGATTATTTATTTAAACTCATATTCGGGCCACTTTATTTATTTTTTATTATTATTTTTTATTTATTTATTTATTTTTTTTTTTTTTTGTGTCCTGTCCAGCTTCTCAGGCAAATCATATAGTTGATGTAGATGCTCATGTCGGCTGTTCAGATTTACTTTACAAAAGAGAAGTGTAGGATACTTCTCTTGTTGCCTTATTTGTGTTTGACTTTATTAAATGTATTTATATTATCATTTAGTGCAGCCTGGCCGGAGCAGGAGGGGATAGAAAGAGAAAAAAAAAAGAAGACAGAGGGGGAAATTGTGTGGACAAGAGGGGGATTAGACAGAGAGACAAAAACAACAACAGCAAACAACAACAACAATAGAGCACCATCAGCAAATATGACATGTACAAATATGATGGTAAAAGTAATAGCAAATAAGCAGTTAGCGAAAAATAAAAAATAATACAGAAATGACAATGAGCATTATTACACTACAAATGGATCAATACAAATACCAATAGAAATAGCGCTATTGATAATGAACAATACCAATAATTTACCTTTATTATCAACAATACAGTTGTTTAAATGCAACAATACATATACTTAATGATAACTTGAGATACGAAAGAATGCAGAAAAATGGAGGGGGAGAAAGAGAAGCAACCTACATTAACCTTGTAGATTGTTATAGTCACAATAGGTTAAGCTTTGTCAGTGTGCCATGTGTTACACCCAGTTTACCCTAGGGCAACAACGTTAATATATGTTTGATGAAACGTGATTATGTGCATGAGTGTAAGTATGCATATGTACTTGTATATGTACAGAATGTGTATATGTGTTTGTACAATGAATGTATATGTACATAATGTGTATATGTGTTTGTACAGTGAATGTATATGTACAGTATGTGTATGTGTATGTTTGTATATTGAATGTGCGTGTGGATGTACGAACATTAGGTAGGTAAATATGTACTGTATTTGTGTATGTATGTGGGAGCGTAGGTACCTATGTACGTATGTGAGCATATGTGAATTTGCATGTACAATACATTCGACTCCCAGAGTGCGTGGGAGCCAGAGCACGGCCCCATCACCCCCGAGAGCCCAACCCACAAACAGGAGGCGTGGTGCCCAGGGAACCAGGGACCACCGCCCCCACGCAGCCAAGCCGGCCAGCGACAGGAACCCCAGAGCCCGGCCCACCGTACCGCCCACAAGGGCCAGCAGCAGGCCGCAGACAGACGCACCCGGCAGAGGACAGGGCACGAGAAAAGCAGGGGACAGCCAGACCCCAAGCCAGCGAGAGACCACACCCCACACGGGCAGAAAGGCGAGGCCACCCCCCGGCCACCCCACCCAAATCGGCCGCCGCAGGACCACCCAGGCACAGGGCCACGGGAACCACCCACCCCACCCGCAGGGACCCCAACGATGGAGCTGGAACAACCAGCAACCGCCCCGCCGAGCCCCCCCTCAGAGGGGAAAAATTAAAAAATAATATTAATAAAATATATTTAAAAAAATAAATAAATAAATTAATTAATTAATTAAAAAAAAAGAATTAAAAGAAGATCACAGACATGCTGACAAACAAGGTCACTACCCCAGCAACTGGCCGACTCGCAGCACCTCGGAATACCTTGCAGCACCAAGCTACCACAATAGACGCAGGGACTAGGCCCAACAGGCCCCAACCAAGACGGGCACCCGGAAGGGATGGACAGCGGGAGCTCCAGACACGCAGTTCGGATGCAGTAGCCTGAGGCGTCGACCCCCGTCTGACAGGCAGGCCCAGAGCGTACCCCCAGAAATATACATACATACATACATATATACATACACATACACACATACATGTATACATACCCACACATACACATATATACATATACATATACATACACATATGTACACATACACATATATATACATACATACATACACACACATATACATACATATACACAGTTCGTCAGCCCCGACAGCCATCACGCGCGCGCGCTGCCACCAGTCACAACATCAGCCACACCCTTGCACCAGACCCAGCAGCCACGGGCGCCCACACCACAAACAAACGGCAGCAGGAACAGCAGCTGCAATAACCCCAGACAGCCAGCACCAGCCAATCAAATCAAAGCGATCAAAAAAAAACTGCGACCAGCAACCACACGCCACCAGGACCACGGAGACCAGCCGGCGCCAGCCCGCCAGTCAGCCCGAACGCCAACACGCAAACAAGAGACACCAACACCCCCCCCCCAACCAAAAGGCCCCCCACCCCAACCCAAACCCGCACAAACACACCACCGCCCAAACAACCGAGACACAGCATCCAGACCAGACACGGGGGCTGCGCCACCACCACATCAAGTCACCAACAGAGACCCCACAGCGCAAGGTCGGGCCACACGGGCACGGACCCCACCCAACAGGAAGTGAGACCCGTGCGACGCCACACACAAATAAATAATAAGATTAAAAAAAAATAAAAATAAAAAATAAAAAAAATAAAATAAAATAAAAATAAGTAAATAATAAAAATAAAAATAATAAATACATTAAAAAAAAAATATATATATAACAATGATAAATGAATAAAAGCCTGGCAGGCCACCAGACCGCAGTCCCCGCCGGCCGACGAGGCAATGAGGGGTGCTCCGAACCCCAATCCCCCCATGCATGTGTACAAGGCCCCCAGAGTGTCTACTGTGTAGTTAAAATTAGGAGGTCAGCCGTTACAGCCGACCTCCAGTCCCTATTGATGTGTGTACTGTAGCGGGCCACTTTATAATGAATACGTCCGCATGTATTTGTTAAAAAAAAAAAAAAAATATATATATATATATATATATATATAACACCAAATTATTTAGGGGGGCTTAAGAATATTTTAGGGGGGCTTGAGCCCCCCTAAAATAGGCCTAACAACGCCAATGCCATCCATCCATCCATCCATTTTCTACCGCTTATCCCTACATGCAGGAATTCCTCAAAGTATGCACTTTTTTAGATGTATTCCTCATATGGGAGAAAGAGGAACTCAAAATGTAAATAATGTCATTACAAACACTCCATTCTGCAAGAGGTCACCTTCATGTAGTGTTGTCCCGATACCAATATTTTGGTACGGGTACCGGTACCCAAAATGTATTTCGAGACTTTTCGGTAATGTGCAGCACTTTGCAAACTGTTTGTTTGCCAATAGTGCTATGTTACGGAGCCCCTGAAGGGACATGGAGGGGAAAAAATGTGTTTTCGCAAAAGTTTTTTTTTTTCCTATGTCAGTGAACCGGACGTAAAACAGACACAGCGATGGTGAACCGGAAGTGAAACAGACCAAGCGATGGAGGAGCCTACCCCATCATCCGTGGGAGAAGTTTATTGATTTATCTTTTAGTATTGGCCTAACATATAAAGACATCAAATCGTATTATGGTCCCACAACAGAGCACAGATGGTGGGTAGGCTCCTGCTTTCTCCCGCTTGCTCCTGCTCCTGCTTTCTCCCGCTTGCTCCATTGCTGTGTCTGGAAAAAAAACATTTGCGAGATCTCGCAAAAAGTATTGCGAGATCTCGCAAAAAGTATTGCAAGATCTCGCAAAACATCCATGTCCCTTTAGGGGCTCCGTAAATAAAGTGAATTTTTGATGCGTAATAAATACGCATCACTCTGTCAATACTGCCCCATGTGGTGAGAAAGTGTATTACAACTGAGTACTGCTGTGACCGAAACAGATATTTTTTTGCTTAAGGAACACTGTTCTATATAAAAGCGCTCTAATGTAGTGTTGTCACGACACCAATATTTTGGTACCGGTACCAAAATGTATTTAGATACTTTTTGGTACTTTTCGATAACTTTTATAAGTAAAGAGAACCACAAAAAATGGCATTATTGGCTTTATTTTAACAAAAAAATCTCATGATCCATTAAACATGGATCATGTGTCTTATTGCAAGTTTGTCCTTAAATAAAATAGTAAACATACTAGACAACTTGTCTTTTAGTAGTTAGTATGCAAAAGAAAGTCTCCTAATTTAGTCTGCTGAGGTATGCAGTGACATATTGTGTCATTTATCATTCTATTATTTTGTCAACATTTGTAAGGACAAGTGGTAGAAAATGAATTATTAATCTACTTGTTCATTCACTGTCAATATGAGCTTACTTTCTCTTTTAACATGTTCTATTTACACTTCTGTTAAAATGTAATAATCACTTATTCTTCTGTTGTTTGGATGCTTTACATTAGTTTTGGATGATACCACAAATTTAGATATCAATACGATACCAATGTCAGGAAGTGTTGTTGACGAACCCCAAGATGCAGAGATGGCAGGCTTAATGCAGGAAAACATGATTTTAATGTCCAAAGAAAAAACAGGAAAACAGGAACCAGGCAAACTGGAAACAGCAAACAGGAAACAAAATACGAGGAACAGCTAGCAGGTAACATTACTCCAGCACTGACTGGATGGCGAGGCAGGTATAAATAGTAGCCTGATTGGCAATTGCCACCAGGTGTGCCAAACTGCCAATCAGGGACAGGTGAGGGAAACAAATCCTCAGGTATAGATGCAGGAAAAGGAACCAAAATAAGAGCGATGACAGTAAATAAAACACAAACACAGAGGAAAAACTAAAACATAACCAAACTGTCAGTGACAAGCCTGACAACCAAGTAGTTGCAGGATCATACATTGGTCATATTCAAAGTCCTCATGTGTCCAGGGACGTATTTACTAAGTTTATAGACATAATGTAAAGTTTATAAAAAACAAAGAAGAGGTTGTGATGCCAAAAAATATTGATGTAATCATAGTAGTATCGACTATATATGCTCTTGTACTTGGTATCATTACAGTGGATGTCAGGTGTAGATCCACCAATCGCGTTTGTTTACATTGTGACCCCGGTGAACTACGGTGTGTAGTGAAGCATGTTTAGCTATTCCTCGTCCTGCAGGGATGATACTTGTAAGAAACTCACTTTATTTGTCACCATGGAGGCGAGGATTAGTGATTTAGACTTAGCTAAAACACTGCAGACTGTGGCTGGGCTTTAGTCGCTAGCTAGCTCGCCATGTCTTAAAGCACCTTTTCCTGAGGGCGTTTCAGTGTTATAACTTCACCTTTATCGTTAGTTTTTAAGCCAAAATGCGTCCGTTCTCCCTTTTCTGTCTATACACTGTGTCTGTTTGTAAGTACTCCGTGATTGTACGCTACCGAACATGCTCCTCTGCTCATAAACCAACAATGACACAACGTGACGACGACGAGAGGCGCAAGGGTTGGGGACCGATACTTTTTAGAGGCGGTATAGTACCGAATATGATTCATTAGTATCGCAGTACTATACTAATACCGGTATACCATACAACCCTACCTTTATATCATTTTAACATGTGGGTATTGTCCTTACTTATAAAAAAAACCTATTGTTTTTCATAAGTAGACATGGCAAAGTGTCATGCTCAGACTATACCTGCATGTGCACATATGGATGGTACATTTGTTCAGAACCCTGTGGAGATGTTTAGATGTGGGTCAGTGTGCTGGCGCTCCAGGCTGCAGAGCACCTAGTTCCTTTTGCTGTTGGGGCCACAGTTTGTGGCTAACGAGAAATCACTCCCTGCAAAGAGATGACGTTAAGGCCGACCATGGATTAATAATAGATCACTGTTACATTGTGACTAGTAATTAGTGGTCCCAGAGGACCCGCTTCGTTCGTTCTGGATGGCACCATACCTTTTGAACTCTTAATCTGTCAGCTTGGCATGTGCTGTGTGCAAAAGTTCATGCTGTGAAGGCCCGGGAGCAGGTAAATTGTTTAATGTGATGCCATCTTTTTTTTTTTTTTAGCTTGTGTTCTATAGTGTCCCGCTACTCTATGTTAATGTATATCATTATTCAAATATAGTCCTCAGAATGTGTCCATTATCATTACGTTGCTTTGGGGGATGTTCCCATTAACATTTTTTGCCCAACACAGGGCATGAAGGACCTCTGAAGTACAGATAGTATTTTTTGTGTGCAATGCATTGAACAAAGTGTAAAAAAAAAAAAGACCACTATAGTCTTAGTACTGTAATATATTTGTTCATCCTATGGTCACATGGTTGTCGTACGTCAGCACCGGAAGTAGTAAAATCAGCTTTTCACCTGGCTGGTTTTTCCTGTGTGATAAAAGAGGGGGTAAACGGCGAAGTCGCCCTGTTTTATCATATCTTATTGTCTTTGCACAGGTCAATGTTAACTTTTGTATTTACAATAAATCAACACAAAATCCCAGTGGCGGGCAGTGCGTTTCCCACCTAGGCCTTCAGTGATGTCCTGTATCCAATGATTACCTCTCAAAATACCATAATTTATGTCACCACATGACCATTGCTGGAGAAATACTATATAGAAACACATTTACACACTACTGGGCATTGAATCACCACCAAAAGTGTACAAAAGTTATTTTCTGGCGCATTTGAAAATCAATAAACCCGCATCAGTAATTAAAACATATCTTATGTGGTACTGTCATAATTAAAATTGCAAAAACCATATGAAACGTGAAAAAGTAAAGAAGCAAAATATCTGAACTCACAATTTGTAGAACCCATTCGAGCTTCTGGGGTTGGCCGACATCGTCTCACAAGATGTAGTTTCTGTTTAAATATCCTTCTTGAAAATGGCCTTGCAAACAGACAGTATGTGTTGTCTTGTCTAATCATAAAAGATGCAGACGAGGCTGAGTTCTTAAAGTTGACTCCACAGCATGCTCATCAAAAACATCCCGCTGAGCATGCGCTTCACTACTGTGGCATGCTGGGTAATGGAGTTTCTATGTTACCTAGCTCATAACATCACTATATGTCTGCCTTATGCCTTACTGACAACAACTCGTGATCTGATTGGATATCGAAACTGTCTGTCAAATGTGTGTGTCCGTTCAGTTAAAGTGCACGGACGCCCGCAATGTTAATTCTGAAGGCCCCGGGCAGATTTGGTACAGCATGGCAACATTAGCTAGCTGAATTCTGATTAGATAAGAACTCTATAACCTAAAAACAACTGCACTGGAAGGAGCATAATATGATATGAAGAGAATATGAATACTTTTAGATATTTAGGGAAAGTAAATAAAAAAATTACTTTTATCTTTAATTATGATGATGATTTCTGGTTATGTTAGGCCAGCAGAGAAGGCCTTGCTGGCCCTGACGGCACACCACTGCAAAATCCGTACTTTGGAGCAATGTTCATATATTCTCATATTTGTCTTTTTAGCTTCATGTCGCAGGCGAGTGATGATGGTCGTGGACTTGTGGTTGAGGGAAGATTTGTTTGATGTTGGATGTAAGAAAATGTCACATGAATTGCAACAATGGACGCGGTGTCGAGAGGTTGAAGAGAGAGAGAGAGAGAGGTGTGCTGGCGTGTTCAGGGGTTAAAATGCTTGCCTGATGGCGGGAGTGTTGGCCATTTTCTGGGTGTGGGTGTCACTGATGTCATATTAATACATTTATTTTTTCTAATATTTTCGCGATCGACTGGTATGGTCCCAAAGATCGACTGGTCAATCTCGATCGTCGGGTTGACGACCCCTGCTATAGGGGCTATATTCGCATCATGTGATGTTATACTGACACCTAGTGACAGGTCAGTGTACACTACTATCATGACAAGCTGTTTATTCCTCTTCTAAAAAAACAACACCATAGATTCAACTGATAGTCGACTACAGGCAAAATCTAAAGTATCAGATTTGACTATGAAAATCCTTCGTCGAAGACAGCCCTAGATATTTTTGTCATTTAAAGTTTTTTTTGTGTGTCTTTTTTCCGCTTTTTTTTTTTGCAGTATTCATTTATATAATCAATTGAGCTGTGGGGCCTAACTTTGGACACCCTTGTTAGAGGGGATGTTTGTGGTGCTTGTGAGCAAGGCACTCTAGTAAAATGTCCCTCGAGTGTGTGTTTGGCAAGCTTAAGTATTTATGTCATAAAGTCTGCTCAGTCTAGTACCCACAGTGAACCTATATTTGTTGTTTTTCTTGTTGTCAATTGGTGTCTTAGGTAATAGTATAGGGCTCACTCAATGATTCACTGACCCATAAAAACCATTAAGATTCACTGCAAATTGCTCTGCTCAGGATGCTAACAACTGAGCTGGGACAGATGAATGTTGCTACCCACAACCAAAGGTGCAATGTTTCCCATACATTTGGGGAGAGTTGGCTTTGGGCTCACGGTAGTTGTTTATGGACTTTGCTTTTTGCACTGAGAATAGAAAAGGGCCTGTCCCAAACTGTTAAGTAACATTCAGCAGAGACTAAGGTGCCTTGCCAAACCCCAAGTAGAAAATCAATGGACTAATTGATTGAGAGGTGGACTTCTTTACATAAATGTTGTATTTCCCAGAGGCTTCCTTTTCTGCGACTTCGTTTGATTGCCACTTTCTTGGTTTGTTACCAAAGTCCGACGTGTGAATGGAGAGGATGTGTTACATTATTAATTTAAATTGGCGGCAAGACTGATTAAAAATGCAGATGAGCAGAACAATAAAGTCGCTGCAACCCATGCCTGCCATTCTTCACTCTGGCAACCCTCTTCAAATCCCTCCTTAAAAGCCACTGATTGCCTTTTTGGCTTCAAAAATAATATTTGACTATTATTCAACAGCTGCTGTTTATTCTTTTGTTAGGCTCGCATCAATTTGAAAGTGTTTACAAATGGATACAACACTGCTTTAGTCATGAGGCCTCAGATGATTCATCAGGAGGAGTACTTAGCCAGTGAAAACAGTCGTACGCCGTTCGGCAGTATGAGATGGATGAATTTTGATGAATGTGCAGGGCTTCTAAAAGGCAGCCAAAATCGTATCCTCCATTGCATCAAATGTGATATTTCTTGTGTGAAACTGTCATACACTATATTGCCAAAAGTATTTGGCCACCCATCCAAATGATCAGAATCAGGTGTCCTAATCACTTGGTCCAGCCACAGGTGTATAAAATCAAGCACTTAGGCATGGAGACCGTTTCTACAAACATTTGTGAAAGAATGGGCCGTTCTCAGGAGCTCAGTGATTTCCAGCTTGGAACTGTCATAGGATGGCACCTGTGTAACAAATCCAGTCGTGATATTTCCTCGCTCCTAAATATTTCAAAGTCAACTGTAAGAAAATGTAAGAGTTTGGGAACAACAGCAACTCAGCCAAGAAGTGGTAGGCCACGTAAACTGACAGAGAGAGGTCAGCGCATGCTGAACACATAGTGCAAAGAGGTCGCCGACTTTCTGCACAGTCAGTTGCTACAGAGCTCCAAACTTCATGTGACCTTCCAATTAGCCCACGTACAGTATGCAGAGAGCTTCATGGAATGGGTTTCCATTGTCGAGCAGCTGCATCTAAGCCATACATCACCAAGTCGGATGCAGTGGTGTAAAGCACGTCGCCACTGGACTCTAGAGCAGTGGAGTCGCGTTCTCTGGAGTGATGAATCACGCTTTTCCATCTGGCAATCTGATGGACGAGTCTGGGTTTGGAGGTTGCCAGGAGAACGATACATTTCGGACTGCATTGTGCCGAGTGTGAAATTTGGTGGAGGAGGAATTATGGAGAGGGGTTGTTTTTCAGGAGTTGGGCTTGGCCCCTTAGTTCCAGTGAAAGGAACTTTGAATGCTCCAGGATAACAAAACATGTAACAACACAAACAGGGACGGATTCAAGTTGCACCAGTGGCCCAAAGATGCGAAAGTGTCAAGAAATTGGACGAAATTTGTTCAAAATACGAGGCTGTGGGGAAAGCCGACGAAATGGTCAGTCGTTTGTTCCACACACTTTACTGACGAAAGCTATGCTACGACAGAGATGGCAAGAATGTGTGGATATCCTGCGAGACTCAAAGCAGATGCTGACATCAACTCCAAAACTGGACAGATCAGCTTTCAGGAAAAGAGAGCGGATGAGGGTATGTCTACAGAATATATTAATTGATGAAAACTTTATTCATTACTCGCGGTTTTACGTAAATTATTATACATAAACTGTGTTTACCAATAATTTAGCTTAAAACATTTAAATGCAGACAGCCCTGAAATGGGCTGTCTGCACTCTCAAAGTGCATGTTGTTGCCAAATGTATTTCATATGCTGTAAACCTAGTTCATAGTTGTTAGTTTCCTTTAATGCCAAACAAACACATACCAATCGTTGGTTAGAAGGCGATCGCCAAATTCGTCCTCGCTTTCTCCCGTGTCGCTGGCTGTCGTGTCGTTTTCGTCGGTTTTGCTTGCATACGGTTCAAACCGATATGGCTCAATAGCTTCAGTTTCTTCTTGAATTTCGTTTTCGCTACCTGCCTCCACACTACAACCATCCGTTTCAATACATGCGTAATATTTTGAATCGCTTAAACCACTGAAATCCGAGTCTGAATCTGAGCTAATGTCGCTATAGCTTGCTGTTCTATCCACCATGTTTGTTTGTATTGGCATCACTGTGTGACGTCACAGGAAAATGGACGGGTGTATATAACGATGGTTAAAATCAGGCACTTTGAAGCTTTTTTTTAGGGATATTGCATGATGGGTAAAATTTTGAAAAAAACTTCGAAAAATAAAATAAGCCGCTGGGAACTGATTTTTAATGGTTTTAACCCTTCTGAAATTGTGATAATGTTCCCCTTTAAACAGTGGGCTTTCTAACAATTAGAATGGTTTGTGTCATGTTTGTCCTCCTACAGAAACATTAAAACAACAAATATATTTTTCCCCCATCTTTTTCCATTTTTGAAAAAACTCCAGGGAGCCACGAGGGCGGTGCTAAAGAGCCACATGTGGCTCAAGAGCTGACCCCCGGTCTAGAGGTTTATACAGAAAAGCCATTCAGAGCTTTTCTTCCTGTCACTCACACACACCATTGAGCGAGATGCACCCCGGAAACAGAGACCCACTTGGGAAAATAAGGTTGTTAGCAAGGTAGAAAACAACTATTGATGATAACGAGACTCCCGATAGTTAGTATTACCGGTCATTTAATGATTTTTTTAAAAACATTTTAAACACTTCCTAGTGGTCTACATAACATGTACATTTTGCATGGATTATGTTTTACAGACCGTTTTCAAGCTGCTTTCTGACCGTCTCTTTAGGATCCGCCGTTTTGTTGGTCTTATTTACGTGGCTTCACTTCAACAGTAGTTTTTAGCGCTTGCATAGCGAGTCTACTGACCGATAGAAGTTTGAACTATGTGCTAAAATGTTTTGGAAATGGCAAGAATGCAGGACTTATGTGCATGTACAAGCCAGTCTGCTCCACAAGAGGATGACATACCCCAATTTACTCTTATATAAACACAGTGCTGTCTAAGCAACTAGGATATTCACTTGTGCTCAATCCTGCTCTCCTAGGACAGTGATCACTCGATAGTCAGAGAAATACGATACGGAGGTAGGACGCCACAACGCCCCCGAGAAATAACCAATTGTAATAGTACATTTGATTGAATTCACACTTTTCATTTAAATAAATCTTTAAGTGCTACCATCCGGGAACATGCTTGATCAGTCAATCAATCAATCAAAGTGTATTTATGTAGCCCCACATTATCAGTATTATGCAAAAGCTCTGCGCCCTATAAAACATGCTCATAGTAGTCAATAATCATTACTTCCTCATTTTGATAAAAAAAAAACAATCTGCAGAAATGTTTTTGATTAATGCTTGTTTTGTAGGTTAAGGTGTTTTATATATTGTGCTCCTGAGTTAATGTTGCTGATCAATAAGGTTTTATTATTATTAATTGAGTTTATTTAATATAATTTCTCAGCATCAAATGGCTCATGTCGGTGCAAAAATGTTTATAGTTTAAATAATAACATATTTTTTAAATTTAAGGAAAAATGCTTCACTTGAAATCTTTTTTGTTACAGACTAAAAAACAATGTTAATAAAGTTATCTCTTGTTCTAAGTTTATCTAAATTATTTCATGTATTCTTTAAATTCAGTAAGGATACATTGTATATACAGTCGGTAAGGTTGTATTTTTGCCTCATACTTCACTTTAAGCGTGAGTGAAGAATGCATGAAGAATGCCCTTCCGACCTGATAAATCCAAAAGAGAAAGAGATGATACAGTATCCTCTGCTCACAGATGCTAGTCCCACTCCTTAATGCTTCAGTCGCATGCAGGATTCTCACAGGAATGAAGCAGAAATACAATCTTACCTACTGTATGTATACTATGCGATAAATAAACATTTCATGGATAAATGGTACTATTTATAGCTCTTCTTCTTCCTCGGGGGGTATGGTGTTATACAAAACCCAAAACCAGTGAAGTTGTAAATAGTAAAAAAAAAACTGAATACAATGATTTGCAAAGCCTTTTCAACTTATATTCAATTGAATAGACTGCAAAGACAAGATACTTAACGTTCGAACTGCAAAACTTTTTCAAATATTATCTCATTTGGAATTTGATGCCTGCAACATGTTTCAAAAAAGCTGGCACAAGTGGCAAAAAAGACAGAGAATGTTGAGGAATGCTCATCAAACACTTATTTGGAACATCCTACAGGCGAACAGGCTAATTGGGAACAGGTGGGTGCCATGATTGGGTATAAAAGCAGCTTCCATGAAATGTTCAGTCATTCACAAACAAGGATGGGGCGAGGGTCACCACTTTGTGAACAAACACGTGAGCAAATTGTCCAACAGTTTTGAGAACAACATTTCTCAACGAGCTATTGCAAGGAATTTAGGGATTTCACCATCTATGGTCCGTAATATCATCAAAAGGTTCAGAGATTCTGGAGAAATCACTGCACATAAGCAATGATATTACGGACCTTCGATCCCTCAGGCAGTACTGCATCAAAAAGCGACATCAGTGTGTAAAGGATATCACCACATGGGCTCAGGAACACTTTAGAAAACCACTGTCAGTAACTACAGTTTGTCGCTACATCCGTAAGTGCAATGTTAAAACTCGACTATGCAAAGTGAATGCCATTTATCGACAACAACCAGAAACGCTGCCCACTTCGCTGGGCCCAAGCTAATCTAAAATGGACTGATGCAAAGTGGAAAAGTGTTCTGTGGTCGAACGAGTCCACATTTCAAATTGTTTTTGGAAACTGTGGACGTCGTAGACTCCGGAACAAAGAGGAAAAGAACCATCCGGATTGTTATAGGCGCAAAGTTCAAAAGCCAGCATCTTTGATGGTATGGGGGTGTATTAGTGCCCAAGGCATGGGTAACTTACACATCTGTGAAGGCACCATTATGTTATTCATGTGACCTCGGGAAACATGCTTTTTTTTGCCATACCAGAATATGATGAAGTGTATGTAGCACTTGGCTTCACTGTAACCACGGTGGAAGACGGGGAAAGACCGGTGTGTCGTTTCCTTTATTGTTAATAAACATTACAATGAGATGTAGAGGTATAGTTATAGCAATTTTATAGACAAATTATACTATTTGTAGTCATGGTGGAGAGTGGAAGGGGAGGTGGGGGGCACAGTATTTTCTTCTTCCAGGGGGGTCGTAACAGAAAATAATCGAGAAGCACTGCTTTACAGCCTCATGTGTATTTTTGGAAAAATAGTTGAAATGTTATGCTTGCCATAAACTGTTTGTGTTCTAATAAATGCACATAATCAACATTGAAATGGTATTTTGAACATGTGTGAATTAATGAACTATGTCCTTGCACTTGAAGTTCCGGCCACTCCGCGCGGTCCGAATTGTATTATTTTTGTACTCATTAAAAGATTAATAGAAGCAACAGAATAAAACTCGAAGCTTTTTTCTAATCAAACTAATCGGTTAATCATTGCAGCCCTGGTTGACTTGCTCTAATTTGTTTGAACTGTCACAGCATCAATAACAACAGAATCATCATTCAGAATAAGTGCTCCATAAAAGCCACAAAGGCCAAATAAAAAGCAGAATATATTTCCAAAATAAAACATTTCATTGCAGAACTAAAGTCTCGTGTCTTGTGTGACTTTACAGACGTTCTCATTACTGTATGTCGTTGTTTGTTTAAGCCAGGGGTGCACATTATGCGATCGCGAGCTACCGGTCGATGGCGGAGGGTGTGTCAGTCGACGCCAGCCAGGCATTAAAAAAATAGACCTAAAAATTTGCGTTCATCAATCTTCACTAAGACGTCACTTTTGTCACTTGATTGACATTCACGCCCCCCGAGGGTCTTGTGAAATGACCCTGGCTGCTGCCAGATCATTATTAAGAAAAAATGACCGACAGGAAGGCGAGAAACACTTTTTATTTCAACGGACTCTCGTACCTGCACAGTTCCTGTCTTCACAATAAAAGCCCTGCTTCATCCTGCCTGCGCAAAAAAAAAAGAGTCTCAGAAAGCCAGCGTGCACAAGCTAGCAAGCTACGGAGTTTGCCGCCAATGTATTTCTTGTAAAGTGTATAAAAAGTAGTACGGAAGCTGGACAAATAAGATGTCATGTGGTATTGGACAGAAAGGAGTAAATTTTTTTCTCCTTTTGAAAATGCGGACGTTATCAGCACTACTGTCTGATTCCAATCAATACCTGCTCAGTGGTCTTGTGGTTAGTGTGTCCACCCTGAGATTGGTAGGTCGTGAGTTCAAACCCTGGCCGAGTCATACCAAAGACTATAAAAATGGGACCCATTACCTCCCTGCTTGGCACTCAGCATCAAGGGTTGGAATTGGGGGTTAAATCACCAAATAATTCCCGGGCGCGGCCACCGCTGCTGCTCACTGCTCCCCTGTGGGGATGGGTCAAATGCAGAGGACAATTTCACCGCACCTAGTGGCACTTTAACTTTTAACTTTCATCAGAATCAGGTAATACACCAATTTATATTCTTGTCTGCATGAAAGAAATGAATCTATATGTGTTAAACATGCTTGTATTATCATTAAACACATTTACTTGTTAACAAAAACGTCTCTTTCATAAATAAATACATATAAATTATATATATGAATGAGGTAGATCCCCTTGACTTGGTCAATTGAAAAGTAGTGGACACCCCTGGTGTAAGCTAACTCTTTTACTTCTTAACCTTTACACACAAAAGTGTAAACTTTTGTCAAACCAAACCCCTGTGTTGTTATTGTTTTTTGGAAAAATCCAAATCATGGTGGTGCTGTTATTAAAACCCTAATTGGGATTGACTTGACATTTCTCACACATCTCAATGTGCTCAACTAAATACTCGCTGTCATTTTTGGATGTTCAGCCGAATCACAACAAAACACCTTTATGGGACTGACAAGCACATGTCTGTAAAATGTGAGAAAGAAAGGTTAAAAACATGGCCGCTCTTCAGGGTAAACATACAGTACAGGCTAAAAGTTTGGACACACCTTCTCCTCATTCAATGTGTTTAGTTTATTTTCATGACTATTTACATTGTAGATTGTCACTGAAGGCATCAAAACTATGAATGAACACATGTGGAGTTATGTACTTAACAAAAAAAAGGTGAAATAACTGAAAACATGTTTTAGAATCTATTTTTTTCAAAATAGCCACCCTTTACTCTGATTACTGTTTTGCACACTCTTGGCATTCTCTCGATGAGATTCAAGCTTCAAATGGTTTTCAAATGAAATGGTTGATTAGTGGAATTTCTTGCTTTATCAATGGGGTTGGGACCATCAGTCGTGTTATGAATGAGAAGATGCATCCAAATCTTTGGCCTGTACTGTATCTGCAGGTGTTTGGACAGTTACAATCCATCCAGTTATTTCAAGGGGGCTCTAATATGATCAATGTTTGGATTTTTTCCTCCAATTCATAGGAAATGACATCTGTAAAAATCCAGGTTCGGCCAACCAAGTAAACCCACACTGATGAACAGTAGCTAATAATAATAATAATAATAGCTAATAAAACAGTAGCTAATAATAACAATAAGCGAACTCTTTTACTTCTTAACCTGTACGCACAAAAGTGTAAACATTTGTCGAACCATGCACCCCTGTGTTGCTATTGTCTTTCTAAAAAATCCAAATCATCATGCACCTGGGGATAGGTTGATTGGCAACACTAAATTGGCCCTAGTGTGTGAATGTGAGTGTGAATGTTGTCTGTCTATCTGTGTTGGCCCTGTGATGAGGTGGCGACTTGTCCAGGGTGTACCCCGCCTTCCGCCCGATTGTAGCTGAGATAGGCTCCAGCGCCCCCCGCGACCCCGAAGGGAATAAGCGGTAGAACATGGATGGATTGATGGATGGTGGTGCTGTTATTAAAACCCCAAGTTTGACCCCATAAAATTCTCACACGTCTCAATGTGCTCAACTAAACACTCGCTGTAATTTTGGGATGTTCAGCCGAATCACAACGAAACACCTTTATGGGATTGACAGGCACATGTTGGTAAAATGTGAGAAAGAATGGTTAAAAACATGGCCGCCGTCAGGGACACACCTTCTCATTCAATGTGTTTTCTTTATTTTCATGACTATTTATATTGTAGATTGTCACTGAAGGCGTCAAAACTATGAATGAACACATGTGGAGTTATGTACTTGAAAATAATTTTTTACCTTGAAAATAATTTTTTACCATGAAAATCATTTTTTACCTTGAAAATCATTTTTGACCTTGAAATTTTTTTTTACCTTGAACATTTTTTTTTTTACCCTGAAAATCATTTTTTACCTTGAAAATCATTTTTTACCTTGAAAATCATTTTTGACCTTGAAAATCATTTTTGACCTTGAAAATCATTTTTGACCTTGAAAATCATTTTTTACCTTGAACATTTTTTTTTACCCTGAAAATCATTTTTTACCTTGAAAATAATTTTTTACCTTGAAAACATTTTTTACCTTGAAAATCATTTTTTACCTTGAAAATCATTTTTTACCTTGAAAACATTTTTTACCTTGAAAATTTTTTTTTTACCCTGTACATAAATATTTTTCAAAAGAAATGGTTGATTAGTGGAATTTCTTGCTTTATCAATGGGGTTGGGACCATCAGTTGTGTGGTGAATGAGTGTCAGAGTTTGTTGGTGACGAACCCCAAGATGCAGAGAAGGCGGAAGGCATTGTGCGGGAAAACATGATTTAATGTTCATAAAATAAAGGAAAAAAAACACAAACCAGGAACTAGGAACAGGAAACAGGATGCCAGGAAAACAGGAACTGGAAGACGAGGAACAAAAAGACAGCAAGCTACAAACATCTACAATAAATAGCTTACCGCTACTGCTTACAGCTACACTGGCATCGACAAGTAGGAATGACAATAATCCAGCACTGACTGGAGGGGAAGGCAGGTTTAAATAACAGCTGGCTGATTGGCACCCGGTGTGGCCAGGTGCCAATCAGCCACAGCTGAGGGGACACAGCACTCAGGGAGACAAGTAGGAAATAACCAAAATAAGAGCGCCGACAGGAAATAAAGACAAACAGAGGAAAAACTCAAAACATAATTAAACTGTCAGTGACAAACCTGACAATGAGAAGGTGTGTCCAAACCTTTGGCCTGGACTGTATCTGCAGGTGTTTGGATAGTTACAATCCATCCACTTATTTCAACGGGGCTCTGATATGATCAATGTTTGGATTTTTCCCTCCAATTCATAGGAAATGCCATCTGTAAAAATCCAGGTTAGGCCACCTAAGTAAACCCACACTGATGAACAGTAAGCCCTACGAATTGCCACTTGTGCAGCACAGCACTGTGGATGAGTGTCAGTGGTGGAGGGAGGCGGTGTTAGGCAGTGGGAGCTGCAGGACCTGCAGGAGTCTGCAGCCTCACACACGGGCTGCGGCGGGCTTAGCGTCTCCTGGCGTCATGATCCGCGGAAAGGAGCCACTCTGACATGACGCTGTGCACGTACCATGGCAACCGACAGCGTGCAGCTTCCAACGGGCATTAATTAATTAACTCCTCACTATCGGGAGGGACTCGGGTGTGTTGGTCCTAATGAGGACACCGCGGCCATGGTGAAGGACAAGACCGAGAACCGTACGCTTCAATACCAGCAAACTTTGGTGAGTTCGACGATGAGGTCATTGATGGTGTTTTCAGTCGAGCGCAGCTTTTTTGTCTGTCAGCTTGTTGATCTTTAAGTGTGTGCTGCTTTTGAATCAGACACAGCGCCGATGTTCTGACCTGTTGGTTCGATTCCCTGCCATTCCCAATTCACCTTGAGCCACAGGTGTTTCATCCCTGTGCCACCCTACCGAAGTGATTAATTCCTGTTGATTAGGATGCCAGCCTACCATGTCAAATGAGTTTTCAGGTCTTAAATAAAAAGCAGTTGGAGTAGGCTGATTACTTTGCCTAATGACCATTAATTGAAATCGCTCTGAAGAGCAGAGCCGTTAAAGGTTACACAGTAATGTCTTTCTAACATCCTTTGTCTTCTGTGGGCCTTGGACCTCGTCCCCGCTATTCCTCTACCATCCTGCCGACCAGACCGACTCCCTTTTTAACCAAAAGAGGAGTGTTTGTGAATATTAATTGCCTCATGCACCAGTTTCCCCCTCTCTTGTAATAGCAGGACTGACAGCCATGCCCCGGAGCACCGCACGGGGGGATAAAACCTATATCCAGGCACAGGCCGACTGCCAATCAATAGTGGATTCCGTTCAATCTGATTTGTGACCGCACTTGCCTTTTTTTTTTCTCCATTTGCTCCTATTTTTGTGTGTGTATGCACTCGTGCTTTAAATTGCAGACGTGTTTGGCCAGTTAAGGTGCTCCTTCTGCTCTTATTGGTGCCAAGATCGATAGCGTGCAAATCAATAAGAATGTAACATGTGGATTGGAACATGCTGTCTGTGCCATCCGCCTTCCTCCTCTGTCCCCAACACTCCAATCAAGGACCGTGTCATTCGCTCCCAGCATCCAAGTCCATTAAGCATGTGTTTGTATGTGGAAGCGATTGTCCTGGGTTCCAGCAAGCTGTCTTGACGAATCTTTAGATCTTTAGAGAGCGTCATTCATTCATTCAAATATTTGCTACAAGAAGCTTTTTTAAATCTCGTAATAATCAAACACTTAACACAAAATGGCAGACTAGGGTTGTACGGTATACCGGTACTAGTATAGTATAGTACTAATGAATTAGAAACGGTACTATACTCTGTTTGAAAAGTACGGTTCGCCATATTTTTTTTTTTTACAGGCCAATCACATACTGGTACACATACTGTACTGGCCAAAAGTTTGGACACACCTTCTCCTCATTCAATGCGTTTACTTTATTTTCATGACTATTTACATTGTAGATTGTCACTAAAGGCATCAAAACTATGAATGAACACATGTGGAGTTATGTACTTAACAAAAAAAAGGTGAAATAACTGAAAACATGTTTTAGATTCTATTTTTTTCAAAATAGCCACCCTTTGTTCTGATTACTATATTATAGTGCTCGTGACATTGCTGGGTTTACGGGCAGAGGAGCATGTTCGGCAGCGCACAATCACAGAGTACTTACAAGCACACACAGTGTGTAGACAGAAAAGGGAGAACAGATGCATTTTGGCTTAAAAACTTACAATAAAGGTGAAGCTATAACACTGAAACGCCCTCAGGAAGAAGTGCTTTAAGACATGGCTAGCAAGCTAGCGACTAATGTCCATCCGCAATCGGCAGTTTAGCTACGTCTAAATCACTAATCCTCGTCTTTTTGGCGACAAATAAAGTGAGTTTCTTACAAGTATCATCCCTGCAGGACGAGGAATAGCTAAACATGCTTCACTACACACCGGTAGCTCACCGGCGTCACAATGTAAACAAATGCTATGGGTGGATCTACACCTGACATCCACTGTAATGATACCAAGTACAATAGTGTATCTAGTTGATACTACAATGATTACATCTATATTTTTTATCGTCACAAAATGCTTTTTCTTGTTAAACAAAAAATCACATTATATTCATAAGCTCAGGAAAATACATGCCTGGACACACGAGAACTTAAATTATGACCAATGTATGATCCTGTATCTACAAATATTGCATCATTACCCGAATTTGTGGTATCATCCAAAACTAATGTAAAGTAACAAAGAACAGAAGAATAAGTGATTATTACATTTTAACAGAAGTGTAGATAGAACATGTTAAAACAGAAAATAAGCAAATATTAACAGTAAATGAACAAGTAGATTAATAATCAATTTTTACAGCTTCCATCCATCCATCCATTTTCTACCGCTTATTCCCTTTGGGGTCGCGGGGGGCGCTGGAGCCTATCTCAGCTACTTGTCCTTTATAATTTTGACAAAATCATAGAATGAAATATGACACAATATGTTACTGCATACGTCAGCAGACTAATTAGAAGCCTTTGTTTGCTTACTTACGGTACTAATAAAAGACAAGTTGCCTAGTATGTTCACTATTTTATTTAAGGACAAACTTGTTCTTTGAATTGCAATAAGAAACATATGTTTAATGTAACCTAAGATTTTTTGTTAAAATAAAGCCAATAATGCAATTTTTTTGTGATCCCCTTCATTTAGAAAAGTATCGAAATACATTTTGGTACTAAAATATTGGTATCGAGACAACCCTATGGCAGACCGGGACTGAGCTAAACATTTTCACATTTAAAATGAACAAAGTGACTGTAATGAAAAATAATCCCGGTTTGAGTTCTGGTTCTGATTGATAACATGCGAAAGTAGCCCAGCGACAAAATAAGACACTTCCAGGTTCGCTAGCTAAATGCTAACAATGCCAGCTTGCGGAGCCTCACTCAATTCTCTTTGCAGGACTGTGTTGAAACACAAGTACAGCATTCAACCATTTTTTATCTCCATCTCGTCTGCTGACATGTTATCGTTAAGAGCATAAAGAACCTCGCTCCATTCACTTTTCACTAATCTATGTTTGAACAAAATATCAATCAACTACTACAAATATGCCTGTCCCAGTTTCCGGGACACTAACTCGACCTCACCCCATTCACTTTTAACGAGTCTATATTAAAACAAAAAAAAATCTATCAACTAGGATTTTTAGTCTCATTCCATGTGTTGATAGTACGCTAAATCTTCTAACATAAGGAACCGTGCTCCATTCACTTTCCACAAGTCTATGTTTAAACAAGACAGCAATCAACTAATCAATTTTTATGCCCATTTCTTGTTCAACACTCCACTCTCTATGAATCTGTGTTAGAACAAGAAATAAATTAATTACTAACGATGATTTGTATTCCCATCCCTTGAGTTGACACATAAACCTTACAACCCAATGGAACCTCATTCCAGGGGCGCCGCTAGGGATTTTTGGCCCCATGAAAAGAATCTTTACAGGGCCCCCAACACAGTGTCATTATTTTTTCTGTATTATAATTTCATCATCATTAGGGGCCTCTCTGGGCCCCCCTCCATCATGGGCCCCTAGAATCCGTCTCCTTTACCCCCCCTTTTCGGCGCCCCTGCCTCATTCCATTCATGTTCTACAATGTTTAAATAGGAAATCAATCAACTCCTAATACGGATTTTAAGCCTAGCCCTTGTGTTGACATGTTAACTCTACTAGCATAAGGAAACTTACTCCATTTACTTTCCAGGAGCCTACGTTGAAAAAGAACAGCATCTACAAAACCCAAAACCAGTAAAGTTGGCACGTTGTGTAATTTGTAAATGAAAACAGAATACAATGATTTGAAAAACCCTTTTCAACTTATATTCAATTGAATAGACTGCAAAGACAAGATATTTAATTTTCGAACTGAGAAACTTATATATTAACTTAGAATTTAATGGCAGCAACACATTGCAAAAAAGTTGGCACAGGGGTATTTTTACCACTGTGTTACATGGCCTTTCCTTTTAACAACACTCAGTAAACGCTTGGGAACTGAGGAGACCACTTTTTTTAAGCTTTTCAGATGGAATTCTTTCCCATTCTTGCTTGATGTACAGCTTAAGTTGTTCAACAGTCCGAGGTCTTTGTTGTGGTATTTTACGTTTCATAATGTGCCACACATTTTCAATGGGAGACAGGTCTGGACCACAGGCAGGCCAGTATAGTACCCGCACTCTTTTACTATGAAGCCACGCTGTTGTAACCCGTGGCTTGGCATTCTCTTGCTGAAATAAGCAGGGGCGTCCATGATAACGTTGCTTGGATGGCAACATATGTTGCTCCAAAACCTGTATGCACCTTTCAGCATTAATGGTGCCTTCACAGATGTGTAAGTTACCCATGCCTTGGGCACTAATACACCCCCATACCATCTTAGATGCTGGCTTTTGAACTTTGCGCCTACAACAATCCGGGTGGTTCTTTTCCTTTTTGGTCCGGAGAACACGACATCCACAGTTTCCAAAAACAATTTGAAATGTGGACTCGTCAGACCACAGAACACTTTTACACTTTGCATCAGTCCATCTTAGATGAGCTCGGGCCCAGCGAAGTGGGAGGCGTTTCTGGGTGTTGTTGATAAATGGCTTTCGCTTTGCATAGTCGAGTTTTAACTTGCACTTACAGATGTAGCGACGAACTGTAGTTACTGACAGTGGTTTTCTGAAGTGTTCCTGAGCCCATGTGGTGATATCCTTTACACACTGATGTTGCTTTTTGATGCAGTACCGCCTGAGGGATCGAAGGTTCGTAATATCATCGCTTACGTGCAGTGATTTCTCCAGATTCTCTGAACCCTTTGATGATATTACGGACAATAGATGGTGAAATCCCTAAATTCCTTGCAATAGCTTGTTGAGAAATGTTCTTAAACTGTTGGACAATTTGCTCACACATTTATTCACGAAGTGGTGACCCTCGCCCCATCCTTGTTTGTGAATGACTGAGCATTTCATGGAAGCTGCTTTTATACCCAATCATGGCACCCACCTGTTACAAATTAGCCTGTTCACCTGTAGGATGTTCCAAATAAGTGTTTGATGAGCATTCCTCAACTTTCTCAGTCTTTTTTGCCACTTGTGCCAGCTTTTTTGAAACATGTTGCAGGCATCAAATTCCAAACGAGCTAATATTTGCAAAAAATAACAAAGTTTTGCAGTTCGAACGTTAAGTATCTTGTCTTTGCAGTCTATTCAATTGAATATAAGTTGAAAAGGATTTGCAAATCATTGTATTCTGTTTTTATTTACAATTTACACAACGTGCCAACTTCACTGGTTTTGGGGTTTGTAATAGATTTTTGTACCCAACTAGTGTGCTAACGCATTAACTCTACCAGCATCAGGAACCTCACCCCATTCACTTCTCATTAATCTGTGTCTGAGATGTATACCATGTTGCAGTATAATATTATTGCATACACTTTCTTTTGGCATTAGCATAAAAGTGCGATTGAATAATTGTTTTAGTTTTCTCCTGCAGCCTGCTTAGGTTTGGATGCTGCCAATTAGTGGGCCACATTGCTTAAAGTCAAAGCAACCTTGTTAATGTGAGCGCTAGATCGATGAACGCCCTTGTGATTGATTAGAATCTTATCTATTTCAGAATCAATACATTGATGTGTACACCCCCATCCTCATTCATCAAATGCCCACCCATAGGCAAAACCAAGCATCTGTGTTTTTCTCTGGGAAAACTGGACGAAATGTACGGAGAGAGAACACATTTAAATCTGATAAGCGGGAGCCGGCGGCTGCACGTTTCTCGCCGGTCTAAAATTGGATTCCTGTGTTGACAAAGCCTCCTCCGACTTTTTACTTGTTTGCCATCAAGATTCAGAGCACTTCGGAGAGTGTGTATCTTGGAGTTTTAGTCGTGATGGAACGCTGTCAGTGAAACAGGACAGATACAGGAAAAAGAAATGCATTATGATCATTTATCCGGAAGAAAAAGGCGCCTAAATGGCATCTCCTCGAGTGCGTCTATTGTAAAACAGCATGCCTCCCTTTCCTCCAGTGCTGTATTTAGGAACGTCTTTTTATAGACGCAACATCTGTTGGACAGGGGGGGTTTTAGCAAATGCAACTAGTTAATTATAGCAAAGTTTTTCAACCTTTTTTGAGCCAAGGCACATTTTTTTCAGAAAAAAAATACGGAGGCACACCACCAGCAGAAAAGGTTAAAAAATGAAACTCCACCAGGTTGCCGTGCCTTATTTTGAGTTTGTTGTTGTTTCCTGTGTGTAGTGCTTGAGTTCCTGTCTTGCGCTGTTATTTTGGTGACCCTTCCTGTTTTGTTGGTTTTCTCTTGTAGCAGCCTCACGCCTTCCTTTGAGTGCTATTGCCCGCACCTGCTTTGTTTCCGCAATCAAAACTATTTAAGTTGTGCGTACGCTATCCTTCTTTGCGGGGACATTGTTGATTGTAATGTACGGATGTACTTTGTGGACGCCGTTTCTGCTCCACACGCTGTAAGTTTTTGCTGTCGTCCAGCATTCTGTTTTTGTTTACTTTGTAGCCAGTTCAGTTTTACTTTTGTTTTGCATAGCCATCCCTATGCTTCAGTGCCTTTTGTTCATTTTTGGTTTAAGCGTTACATACCTTTTTACCTGCACGCTATCTCCCGCTGTGCTCTGCATATTGGAATCACGACAAACCATCCTCGACGCGTACCGACTTCTCCAAACCTGCTGCTACCTTCTGATATGGAGTATTACATGGTTACTCTGCCAAGCTCTACACAGCACAGGCACTAGACAATGGCACATTATTATGATTATTCATCCATCCATCCATTTTTTACCGCTTGTCCCTTTTGGGGTGGCGGGGAGTGCTGGAGCCTATCTCAACTGCATTCAAGCAGAAGGCGGGGTACACCCTGGACAAGTCGCCACCTCATCGCAGTATTACAATTATTGATTTGAAAAAAAAATATTTTTGGGACCAATTAGGTGAAGTTGCATAATTTCCCACAGCACACCAGACAATATCTCACGCGGCACAGTGGTTGAAAAACACTGAATTATAGCACTAATTTGTGCAGTGATAAACACAGAGCCGTCTACAATTCTATGTTACATATGAAAAAAAAAAAAAAAAAAAGGCTATTTATAAAACCATTGCACGGCTCCGTTGTGGTGGTCTGAGGTTCTGTGCGGGACAGATCTTGTCTGTGAGTGACAGCGGCGAGGCCACCAGGGTTTTCTTTACGGGTCACTGCGGCTTCTTCAGCCGCTGTCAGGTGAGGTGCATGCTGGGACTGCAGGCAGCAGGATTCCACGTGGGATGGGACAGGTGGGCAGAGATTGTGACTTGGTGTCAAAGCGTTGCTGCCTTACATCTGCGAACTTGGCGTGGGAAGCCTGGATATGTCCTATTTTGTTACATTTCTGACAGAAGTGTGTGGGAACGTTTGCGCTCGTTGCTGTTGCTTGTGGACTTGAGCCCGTGTGACCAGCCACAACATTAGGTACACAATGTTAAGAGACCCAATACAACTGTGATAATGCTCAGGTTTGACACTCTTAGGGTAACAATATGTTTATAATTGTAACGGCACAACATCATTACCGAGTTGAGTGGGGTTCTTCTATATGACTTAGTATTAGAAATGTCTCAGTGTTGGTGCCAGGCAGTTTTTTATTCAAATGTACTCCCCTGCAGGAAGGCCATTTTAGATCATTTTGCACTAGCAACTACAAAACCCAAAACCAGTGAAGTTGGCACGTTGTGTAAATGGTAAATAAAAACAGAATACAATGATTTGTAAATCCTTTTCAACCTATATTCAATTGAATAGACTGCAAAGACAAGATATTTAACGTTCGAACTGGTAAACTTTGTTATTTTTTGCAAATATTAGCTCATTTGGAATTTGATGCCTGCAACATGTTTCAAAAAAAGCTGGCACAAGTGGCAAAAAAGACTGAGAACGTTGAGGAATGCTCATCAAACACTTATTTGGAACAGACTAATTGGGAACAGGTGGGTGTCATTAATGGGTATAAAAGTATCTTCCATGAAATGCTCAGTCATTCACAAACAAGGATGGGGCGAGGGTCATCACTTTGTGAACAAATGAATGAGCAAATTGTTTAAGAACAACATTTCTTAACCAAATATTGCAAGGAATTTAGGAATTTCACCATCTACGGTCCGTAATATCATCAAAAGGTTCAGAGAATCTAGAGATATCACTGCATGTAAGCGATGATATTACGGACCTTCGATCCCTCAAGCAGTACTGCATCAAAAAGCGACATCAGTGAGTAAAGGATATCACCACATGGGCTCAGGAACACTTCAGAAAACCACTGTCAGTAACTACAGTTGGGCACTATATCTGTAAGTGCAAGAAAAAACTCTACTATGCAAAGCGAAAGCCATTTATCAACAACACCCAGAAACGCCGCCGACTTCGCTGGGCCCGAGCTCAATTACACAACGTGCCAACTTCACAGGTTTTGTAATTGAATCTCAATGTTAATTGATTCCTAAGGATCCCATATCAAATTATTTGTCAACATTTAATTAGGCACTGTGGTGGATGGTCCGAAGCTCAAACAGCAACAAAAGTGAATTCAGTACAAAAGGTTTATTTACCCATAGTCAAAAAGTACAAAGTTGGATTGAGTTGCCCGTGCAGACAGACAAACGTCCTCCGGAGGACACAAGAATCAAGCAATCACACATAGCCCTTGTCTCTTGGCCATTTTATCTGTTTCCTTCAAGCGTCAAGGTCCTGTTGTTTTCGACCTGTTTGTTCATCCTTGAATCCCTTAGTCATGATAGACAATCAAAACATTTTGTAGAATGGTCAGACCGACCATATATTCAACTTTCACCCACATATGGTCCTTCAATGGTTCAGAATAGAAAAAAAAGAAACGAGCAGACATTCTTGACAGACACAAAATATAGTTCAAAGGTCAGAAATTCCACTAGAGCACCTTAGGTGGCTATATCTAAAAGAACAATGTAACATTAAAGGGGAATTGCACTCTTTTGGAGTTTTGCCAATCAATCACAATCCTTATCTGAGACAAGAACACATACCTTTCTTTTTTCAGAACAAATTGCTAAAAATGCAGGTAATGTGGATGTATCTATTCTGCCTTTAAAGCCCTCTAAAATAGCTCCAACAATGCTCTATTTACATGCCGTGACCTGCATATTAACCAAACTATAGCGACATTGTCATTACAAGAGATAACAAAGAGGTATCGATCCAATACCAAGCAGTTACAGGATCATACATTGGTCATATTCAAAGTCCTCAAGTGTCCAGGGACGTATTTCCTGAGTTTATAAACACAATATCAATTTTTAAAAAAGGAAAAAAGATTTTGTGACGATAAAAAATATTGATGTAATCATAATAGTATTGACTAGATACGCTATTGTACTTGGTATCATTACAGTGGATGTCAGGTGTAGATCCACCCATGGCAATTGTTTACATTCAGGCGTGCTAGCTTTTGTTAGCGGTGACGCCGGTGAGCTATTGTATCCTCCTACGGTGTGTAGTGAAGCATGTTTAGCTATTCCTCGTCCTGCAGGGATGATACTTGTAAGAAACTCACTTTATTTGTCGCCATGGAGGCGAGGATTAGTGATTTAGAAGTAGCTGAAACACTGCCGACTGCGGATGGATGTTCGCTGCTAGCTAGCTAGCATGTCTTAAAGCACCTCTTCCTGAAGGCGTTTCAGTGTTATAACTTCACCTTTATCATTATTTTTTAGCCCAAAATGCATCCATTCTCCCTTTTCTGTCTACCCACATTGTCTGCTTGTAAGTACTCCATGATTGTGCGCTGCCGAATGCGCTGCTCTGCTCGTAAAACCAGCAATGACACGACGTCAAGCCCGGGAATCGGTACTTTTAAACAGAGTATAGTACTGTTTTTAATTCATTAGTACCGCTATACTATACCAGTATCGGTATACCGTACAGCCCTACTAGATTGCGATTCAGAAAAGGTAATACAGATGATAAATGTGTGCTGCTGGTTCATCACGTCACACACAGGTGATAACATGAGTGTGAAGAAAATAATCTTCTCCGTGGTAAAAGCCCCGTATGCACGCAAAATCCTCATTTAAATAAGACGGTCTGCACCACTTTTCAATTGCACACTCATTGTTAGTAGATCACACGCATTTTATTTGTTGCTTACGCTGTCTAGTGCGTGGTATTCGGATCTTAGTAAATCAGGCCCGAAGTCTGCCATGATTATTGATAGTTGTTTTTTGTTGACGATCGTTGCAATGCGCTTTGATATATAAATGCGCCCAGGAAAGGAGTTCTGGTAATGCTTAAAATGATCAAAATACTGCAAAATATTACATGTTATCAAGAATGTGCCTGTTACTACATTACATACATACATACAGCATGTATATACACGTTGTTGTAGGTTTTTTCAAGGGCTTTATAGATGGAGTAGATCTTGTCCCCATTATCTGTATTGTAAGCCACCTTTTGCTGGCAGTTTTTTTACTATTTAGAATGCACAGAAAAGAGTAAGACGTGTGTTCTTATTTCACATAAGGATGGTGGATAGTAGGCGAAATTCCAGAAAAGTGCAGTTCCCCTTCAATGAACAGGACAGGAAAACACAGTAACATTAGCAATGTGAGCTACAATGCTAATATTAAATTATTTTTTACCATCAATATTATGCTACAGTAGGTATTTGCTGAGAAAAAAACAAAATGATCAAACCTACAGCTCTCTGACTGTTGCTGACTGACAGATCATTCAGATTGTATTTTATGGTTATGGTTGTGATTTGTTTTACACGTGCAGGAACAACACACAGTTATCTTTGCGCAATTCAACATATCTGAAAAGGAGTAGGAAGAAGCAAAGCTTATATTTAATGGTGAGATAGGATAGACGTTTATTTATTCCCCAGTGGTGAAATTATGTGGTTGCCGTGCAGATTTTTTACAGATAGTAGCAAAAGTAAAACATAATTAAAAACAAAAAATGAGTAATAACTAATCAATATTGCGCAATGTATATACAAGTATACATTGCACTAGGCTTGTACGGTATACCGGTACTAGTATAGTAACGCGATACTAATTAATCATATTCGGTACTATACCACCTCTAAAAAGTAAAAAGTACCGATCCGCCGCCCCCCCGTCGTGACATTGCTGGTTGTACGAGCAGAGGAGCATGTTCGGCAGCGCACAATCATGGAGTACTTGAAATCAGTCACAGTGTGTAGACAGAAAAGGGAGAATGGACGCATTTTGGCTTAAAAACTGACGATAAAAGTGAAGCTATAACACTGAAACGCCCTCAGGAAGAGGTGCTTTAGGACAGTGGTCCCCAACCTTTTTGTAACCTTGGATCGGTCAGCGCTAGAAAATTTGTCCCACGGACCGGGGGGGACATAAAAAAATACAATCATGTGTGCTTACGAACTGTATCCCTGCAGACTGTATTGATCTATATTGATATATAATAATAATGTAGGAACCAGAAATATTAATAACAGAAAGAAACAACCTTTTTGTGCGAATGAGTGTGAATGAGTGGGGGAGGAAGGTTTTTTGGGTTGGTGCACTAATTGTAAGTGTATCTTGTGTTTTTTATGTTGATTTATTAAAAAAAAAAAAGAAGAAAAAAAAAAAAAAAAGAATGTTTGTATTTATTTATTTATTTTTAAATTTCTTGTGCGGCCCGGTACCAATCGATCCACGGACTGGTACCGTGCCGCGGCCCGGTGGTTGGGGACCACTGCTTTAGGACATGGCTAGCTAGCTAGCGGCTAACGTCCAGCCGCACTCGGCAGTGTTTTAGCTACTTCTAAATCCCTAATCTTCGCCTCCATGGCGACAAGTATCATCCCTGCAGGACGAGGAATAGCCAAACATGCTTCACTACACACCGTAGAAAGGTACAATAGCTCACCGGCGTCACAATGTAAACAAATGCCATGGGTGGATCTACACCTGACATCCACTTTAATGATACCAAGTACAGGAGCGTATCTAGTCGATACCACATTGATTACATTGTTATATTTTAGCATCACAAAATCTTTTAATTTTTTTTTTTCAATTTATATTATGTTTATAAACTCAGGAAATACGTCTAAGGACTTACATTATGACCAATGTATGATCCTGCAACTACTTGGTTTTGATCGATACCCAAATTTGTGGTATCATCCAAAACTAATGTAAAGCATCCAAACAACAGAAGAATAAGTGATTATTACATTTTAACAGAAGTGTAGATAGAACATGTTAAAAGAGAAAATAAGCAGATATTAACAGTAAATGAACAAGTAGATTAATAATTAATTTTCTACCACTTGTCCCTCTTAATGTTGACAAAATATTAGGATGGAAAATGGCACAATATGTTACTGCATACGTCAGCAGCTAAATTAGGAGCCTTTGTTTGCTTACTTATTAATAAAAGAAAAGTTCTGTCGTATGTTCACTGTTTCATTTAAGGACATAATTGCAATAAGAAACATATGTTTAATGTACCGTTAGATTTTTTGTTAAAATAAAGACAATAATGCCATTTTTTGTGTTCCCCTTTATTTAGAAAAGTATCAAAATGCATTTTGGTATCAGGACAACCCTACATTGTGCTATTCTCCATGTCTATTACTACTTTAGGGTGTGTAGCGAAGCCTGCTTTTTACCCAAATGTGTTCGCTGTCAAGCATTAAAACGTCCATTATGCATAATATGGGACCTTTCATTTCATTTCCTTTTAATTAATAGAGCATGTATCCTTCCATTTGATTCAGCAGGTGTACCTAATGAAGTGTCTGGTCTATACTTACACCAGGGTGCGAGCGAGCATATGTTTTCACCTTCGTATACATGCGGCGGTTCGGTGAGTCTCGCTCGGAGCAGATGTTTGAAGCGGAGCACTTGTGTCCTCCTGACAGCAGGGAGCTGGGGATATTGGCAGCTGCAGAGATCAAAGTTATGATACAGCAAACACACGCGCACGACACTGCAGCACCGCTGTAACGCCGCAGTCCACAGGTTGGAGTTGTATTAAATCTATGCATGTATGTGCATAAATTTACAATGTAGACAGTTCAGTACAGCCTGATCTTCTCAGTATGGCTAAGGCTGATTAATATTTAAAGCCACCCTGCTGCAACATCTTTATGTAAAATACAGTGGTGCAGTGGGACACAAAATCCCACATAACATTCCACTATCTACCCTGGACCACCAGAAATGATGCACGCTGGGAAAAAAAACTGAATGTGGAGTTTTGAGAATGGATAGAATTGCCAATGTGCAAATCCCTGTCCACAGAAAAATGGACTCACCAGTGTGAGATCTGCTGCTTTTGTTTTGTTTGTGGCAAAATGTCCCCAAGCAGTCGGGCGGCTAAATACAAGCATGCTTTTTGCTGTTTACCTCTGTCATTTAAAGGATTAGTGCAGGAGTGTCAAACTCATTTTAGCTCAAGGGCCGCTTGAAGGAAAATCTGTGCACACCCGGGCCGGACTGGTAAAATCATGGCATAATAACTTAAAAATAAAGACAACTTCAGATTCTTTTCTTTGTCTTACTTTGGCCAAAAATAGAACAAGTACATTCTGAAAATGTACATACTACAAATAATCCTCTTGGCAAAACACTTGACGTAAGTTGAAAACTCTGAGGGTAAAAAGCAGGCTTCGCTACACACTCTAAAGTAGTAATAGACATGGAGACAACCGCAATGTAGGGTTGTCCCGATACCAATATTGTGGTACCGGTACTAAAATGTATTTCAATACTTTTCTACTTTTGTTTCAGTGTTTTTACAAAGACATTAAACTTTAAGCACTTCCTATTTAGACTTAGACTTCCTTTTTATTGTCATTCAAATTTGAACTTTACAGTACAGATAAGAACGAAATTCCGTTACATTAGCTCATGGTAGTGCAGGATAAAAAAGCAATAAGGTGCATATATAAATAAATAAATATATATAAATAAATAAATAAATACATATACATATATATATAAAATAAATAAATGTTTATAAATATATGTAAATAAATAAATAGATTACTGTACAGATAAATATATTGCACTGTTTCACATGCGCCCACGTTTATGGATGTATGTTATATTGTCTTTTTTATTCCAGCAAGTTAATCCATTTTGGGGGGAGTTGAGGGGATAATTTAATTATGATGCGTTCAAGAGTCTTACGGCCTGAGGGAAGAAGCTGTTACAGAACCTGGAGGTTCTGCTTCGGAGGCTGCGGAACCTCTTTCTAGAGTCCAGCAGTGAAAACAGTCCTTGGTGGGGGTGGGAGGAGTCTTTGAAGATTTTCTGAGCCCTGGTCAGGCAGCGGCTTTTTGCGATCTCCTGGATAGGAGGAAGAGGAGTCCTGATGATCTTTTCCGCCGTCCTCACCACTCTCTGCAGAGACTTCCAGCCTGAGGCATTGCAGGCTCCAGTCCAGACAGAGATGCTGTTGGTCAGCAGGCTCTCTATAGTGCCTCTGTAGAATGTGGTGAGAATGGGGGGAGGGAGCTGTGCTCTTTTCATCTGACGCAAAAAGTACATGCGCTGCTGAGCTCTTTTTACAAGAGCTCCGGTGTGTAGGGACCAGGTTATATTGTCAGTTATCTGCACCCGCAGGAACTTGGTGCTGCTTACTATCTCCACTGCTGTGCCGTTGATGTAGAGTGGAGCGTGGCTGGACTGGTGCTTCCTGAAGTCATTGATGATCTCCTTGGTCTTGTTGACATTCAGGACCAGGTTGTTGGTTCTGCACCAGTCAACCAGATGTTTCACCTCTTCCCTGTAGTCCATGTCGTTGTTGTCACGGATGAGGCCCACTACTGTCGTGTCGTCCGCATACTTCACAATGTGGTTAGTAGTGGACCTGGCGCAGCAGTCATGGGTCATCAACGTGAACAGCAGCGGACTCAGGACGCAGCCCTGGGGAGAGCCGGTGCTCAGGGAGATGGCACTGGAGGTGTTGTTGCCCACTCTCACAGATTGGGGTCTGTCTGTGAGGAAGTCAAGGAGCCAGTTGCATAGGGGGGTACTGAATCCAAGGGGGGCCAGTTTGCTCACCAAGTGCTGCGGGATGATGGTGTTGAATGCTGAGCTGAAGTCCAGGAACAACATCCGCACGTGTGTGTCCTTTCCTTCCAGATGTTCTAAGCTCAGGTGGAGTGCAGAGGAAATGGCGTCGTCTGTGGAGCGGTTAGGGCGATAAGCAAACTGGTATGGGTCGAATGTGGGCATTCTGACATTGGGAGTTTATGAAAAATGTTTGGAAAAGCAACCGATTGTTTCCACAAATCGCCGCATTGGTGAAATCCGCATACTGCCACAACACATTCATTTATCATCATTCAAATATTGCAATTATAATTAAACATGGTGCCAGTTATCAAAACGGCACCATAGCTTTGTGATGTGGCTTTAATGAACAGAGCCTGCCGGGACCCAAGACTTCGTTTTAATTCTTCCACCTTCTGTAGCCTTTGTTCCGTGTTCATATTCTTGTCTTTGTGTTTCTTAGACGTTTCATAGTGCCTTCTTAGATTACAACCCTTGATGCTGAGTGCCAAGCAGGGAGGTAATGGGTCCCCGTTTTATTGTCTTTGGTATGACTCGGCCGGGGTTTGAACTCACGACCTACTGATCTCAGGGCAGACACTCTAACCACAAGGTCACTGAGCAGGGGGTTAAAGCACCAAAATGATTCCCGAGCGCAGCCACCGCTGCTGCTCACTGCTCCCCTCACCTCCCAGGGGGTGGAACAAGGGGATGGGTCAAACGCAGAGGTTAATTTCACCACACCTAGTGGTACTTTAACTTTAACTTTATATTCTTTCTTTACAGCCACACTTTCTCCACACAGAAGACAACTTTTACCTCTGTGAACATGTACTCTTCCTCCCACCTGCCATGAAACCCCCTGTTCTCACCGCCCACCTTCCGTTTAGCCATTTTTGGGGAGGGGGGGTTGCTGAAAGTTGACATCTTCCCTGAATGCTGATGAATAGTGAGTTTGCGGGCTACCGTTGCATTGTGGGGAATGGAGTATTGGTGTGTGCAAAACAGCAGCAGGCGGCTGTGGTCTGCGGGCCGGTTCTAATACTAATCAAATATCATCCCGGGGGCCAGAGATCATTTATTCTATGGCCAGATCGGCCCGCAGGCCTTGACTTTGACACCTAGGGATTATTGGCTTAAAGAATTTTGCGCCATTTCTCTTTGTGTTGTTCAATTGTCACAATAGAGAACTTTTACAGTGGTTCGTGTGTGACAGTGTTCTATACCCTTGTCCTTTCTATCTTCAAGGTAAAAAGTGCTCTCGCCTCACATTCCCTCCCAGTCAGCACTCTTATCCCCTCTCCCCACATCGAAGATGGCTCGGGTCCATTTCAGGTGCTGTCACTGCCAAATTGAACCGTTACCTGCTCCAGAATGACATAGCCTGCAGAAGGGGAAAGGAAGAAAATCTCAATTAATTTAACAGGCGAATACAGATGTGGGAGTTTTACTTGAAAATCAGGATAAAAAAATCACACAGCAGGGGTGTCAAACTCATTTTAGCTCAGGGGCCGCATGGAGGAAAATCTGTGCACAAAATCATGGCATTAAAACTAAAACATAAAGACAACTTTAGATTGTTTTCTTCGTCTTACTTTGGCCAAAAATAGATCAAACACATTCTGAAAATATTACAATAAAAATACAGAAAAGATCCATGAAGGAAGGAAGGAAGTGAATGAATGTTTCTAACAGAATAAATTTACATTTGCATAAAAATGTGTTGTCTTTTGTATTATTTTTTTTCATGAATTAAGTAACGTTAATGACAACCTTTTTCCAAAACACAATATAATAATGCATACATTTATCATTTGTTTTCAAAACGCTTACAAAAAAGTGGCACCCCAAAAATGTACTGTGGGACCCCATTTTTATGACTTGATGGGGTCCCTGGGACCCCATTTTGAAAATTCCTAGCGCCAACACTGCGTGCAAAACAGCAGTAGGCGGTTGTGGCCTGCGGGCCGGTTCTAATACTAATCAAATATCATAGATATTTCATTTGCGGGCCGGATCTGGCCCGCGGGCCTTGACTTTGACACATACTGTAGGTCATACAGCATATTTTCTCACATAAAATAAAGAACATTGAATTTCAGGGTAGAACTGTCACCATCAAACAGTCTTTAGACCAGTGGTTCTTAACCTGGGTTCGATCGAACCCTAGGGGTTCGGTGAGTCAGGCTCAGGGGTTCGGCGGAGGTCAAGACACACCCGACTCATCGTGTAAATAAAAACTTCTCCCTATCGGCGTATTACGGATACGGCAACAGCAGAAGTCACACTGATTGGCAGGTGTGTAATTTGTTGTGAGTTTATGCACTGTGATGGTTTTGTTCTTTGAACAAGGTGATGTTCATGCATGGTTCATTTTGTGCACCAGTAAAAAAACATGGTAACATTTTAGTATGGGGAACATATTCACCATTAATTAGTTGCTTATCAACATGCAAATTAGTAACATATTGGCTCTTAACTAGTCATTATTAAGTACTTATTAATGCCTTATTCGGCATGGCCTGTGGTAATCTGAAATTTCCTTGCTCAGTTCTGTTGTTGTCTGCACACCATGTTCACTCTCTCTCTCGTCCACAGTATGGAGTGCAGCTGGCGCAAGGCAGCAGCACACACCTGACGTAGATTAGAAGCAGCCTATTTAACCTGGCTGCTGACGGCCTGTGAGCGCCGGAACTTTGTCACTGCTTGCAAACCTGTTGATATTGCCAGAGAACTCACTAGTTCATCGTGTACCATTCATCTAAGGTTTGCCTGTATTTTTCCTAGCCTTGTCTAGCGTCTTTAGTTTGTACTTTGTCCTTATATTAACTTCTTTCATGAAGTATTTTTTCCTAGCCTTGTCTAGCGTCTTTAGTTTGTACTTTGTCCTTATATTAACTTCTTTCATGAAGTATGTTTTCCTAGCCTTGTCTAGCGTTTTTAGTTTGTACTTTTGTCCTTATATTAACTTCTTTCATGAAGTATTATTCCTAGCCTTGTCTAGCGCTTTTAGTTTGGTGTGTTATCTACCATCACCTTTGTTTTGTTACTTTGTGCTTCCTCCTAAATAAAAGGAAGAACAATTGTACACAACACGTCTCTGCATCCTTGGGATCCACTCCACCAAATCCTAACAGAAAAGTTCCGGCCATACTATGGAACCCGCAGAGACAGATGCCTGGAAAAGAGCATTGCAAGGCCAGGCTCAACGAATCAATCAGCGCCTGCTAGACCTGCCATCTGCATGACGGAGCATCTCGTTCCCGAAGACACCTCTCCTTCGTGGCAGATAGATGAGCCGATGCAACTGGGAGGTCGCCGACTCACCACCGCCGAGAGGGAACGCCGCTTTCGCCTCAAACTCTGCCTATACTGTGGGGCCGCTGATCATCTCATCTCCCACTGTAAGGAACTACCGCGCCCCGCCGCACGGCCACGAGTGCGCCCTCACTCGCCAGAGGACACGTCCACCAGAGGTCGCCGTTCTCCTTCGTTGGCCGCAGGCAGAATGCAACTAAAAGGTACTCTTTCTTGGCCTAACCAACAAATAGACATTTGCGCTCTCATTGACTCAGGAGCAGATGATAACTTTTTGGATTTTGAGTTCATGAGACTTCATAAGATTCCTGTTGTAAAACTGTTTGTGCCCAAGAGGGTGTATTCTCTTGATGGGCGCCTATTAGCCAGCATAACCCACCAGACCCTGCCAATCAACCTGCGCTTGTCTGGTAATCATTGTGAGAAAATAATTTTTTTTATTGTGCCATCACGGTCCGCGCCCGTCATTCTGGGGATCACCTGGTTACATAAGCATAACCCGCACATAGACTGGCCTCGTTCGGCCATTATTAATTGGAGTGTGACCTGCCACACACATTGTCTTCGTTCCGCAGCAGGATCTCACACACCGCCACCTACCGCCGTTATAGAGAACATAGACTTGACAAACGTGCCCACAAACTACCATGACTTAAGAGCGGTGTTTAGCAAGGATAGAGCACTCTCACTTCCCCCCCACCGACCCTACGATTGTGGTATCGATTTGCTAGCCGGAGCGGCTTTACCATCGACCCGTTTGTACAAGGTGTCTAACACCGAACTCAAAGCACTAGAGGAATACATAAACACATCAATAGCTGCGGGCCTCATTCGCCCTTCGACCGCACCGGTAGCCGCCGGATTTTTTTTCGTCGAAAAGAAGGACAAGTCCCTACGGCCTTGTATAGACTACCGTGCTCTTAATCAGATTACTGTCAAGAATAAGTATCCTCTTCCACTCCTTGATTCTGCTTTTACTCCCTTACAGTCCGCAAAGTTTTTTACTAAACTCGATCTACGTAACGCGTACCATCTAGTTCGCATCCGAGAGGGGGATGAATGGAAGACCGCATTCAACACTCCTCTCGGACATTTTGAGTATCTTGTCATGCCTTTTGGACTTACTAATGCACCTGGCGTTTTTCAGGGCTTCATTAACGATATTTTTCGGGACATGACAGGTCGGTTTCTCTTCGTTTACCTGGACGATATATTAATTTATTCATCGACATTTGACGAACATGTACAGCAGGTTCGGTTGGTCCTTCAACGATTGCTCGAAAATAAACTGTTCGTGAAGGCGGAGAAATGCGAGTTTCACTCATCCTCCATTCCCTTTTTAGGATTTATCATTGAGGAGGGTAGACTCAGACCAGACCTCGCTAAAGTCAAAGCAGTAGTAGACTGGCCCACTCCGGTGTCCAAGAAGCACCTTCAGAGATTCTTGGGCTTCTCTAATTTTTATCGGCGATTTATTCGCAATTTTAGTCGCGTCGCTGAGCCACTTACAAGGCTAACCTCTACTAAAGTTCCGTTTGAATGGACACCCGAAGCCAATTCCGCGTTCTTGAGGCTGAAGAGATTGTTTACTTCGGCTCCTGTGCTTTGTTACCCTGACCGTTCTCTCCAATTTTTTGTTGAGGTGGACGCTTCTGATTCAGGTGTAGGGGCCGTACTCTCCCAGCAATCTACCACCGACCAGAAGTTGCACCCCTGTGCTTTCTTCTCTCGTCGCCTATCCCCTGCTGAAAAAAATTATGACATTGGCAACAGGGAGCTTCTGGCGGTCATCTTGGCCCTTCAGGAGTGGAGACATTGGCTGGAAGGGGCGGAGCTACCATTCATCATCTTCACGGACCACAAGAACCTGTCCTACTTAAGGACCGCACAGAGACTGAACCCCCGCCAAGCCAGGTGGTCACTTTTTCTGACCCGTTTTAACTTTATCATCACTTTCCGACCTGGTTCTCAGAATGGGAAACCCGATGCCCTTTCCCGTCTCTACTCTTCGTCTCTTGAGGATTCCTCACCTGAACCAATTGTTCCCCATACCCACATCATTGGGGGACTCCAGTGGGACATCGAGCGGCAAGTCTTGGAGGCCCTAAAGTCGGACACATCTCCTCGGGGCTGCCCACCAGGTCGGTTGTTTGTGGTTCCTCGGCTCCGTTCCAGCGTTCTGGATTGGGCACATGGGTCAAAGATCGCTTGCCATCCAGGTACTCGTCGCACCAGTTTTGTCCTCTCCCAGCGTTTTTGGTGGCCATCCATTCTGGCAGATACGAAGGCGTTTGTGGCAGCATGTCGGTCCTGCTCCCGGAACAAGGCATCCCACCAGGCCCCAGCAGGACTGTTACACCCATTACCCATCCCCTCCCGCCCGTGGTCACACATAGCGGTGGACTTTGTCACAGGACTTCCCCCCTCTGAAGGTAATGACACTGTCTTGACCATTGTGGACCGGTTCTCGAAAA
Source organism: Nerophis lumbriciformis (assembly GCF_033978685.3). Taxonomy (NCBI): domain Eukaryota; kingdom Metazoa; phylum Chordata; class Actinopteri; order Syngnathiformes; family Syngnathidae; genus Nerophis; species Nerophis lumbriciformis. Next base: position 18,032,682 of record NC_084566.2, read on the forward strand.
TGGCCCACTTCGTGGCCCTCCCCAAACTGCCTTCGGCTCTTGAAACAGCCCAACTATTAGTGCTCCACGCTTTCCGGCTGCACGGCATCCCCGCTGATGTGGTATCCGACAGAGGGCCACAGTTTTCCTCGGCTGTCTGGAGGGCATTCTGCAAGTCCCTGGGGGCCTCCCCTAGCCTATCCTCCGGCTACCACCCACAGAGCAATGGACAGACCGAGCGGACCAACCAAGACCTGGAGGCGGCCATCCGGTGCACTTGTCATCGGCAACCCTCAACCTGGTCTGAGAATCTCCCATGGATAGAATACGCTCACAATTCCCTCATTAGCTCCGCCACCAACCTGTCTCCATTTCACGTCGCCTATGGTTTCCAACCCCCTGTTTTTCCTTCTACCCAACCCAATGCCGACGTACCATCCGTAACGGCACACCTGCGTCGGGCTCACCAGGCTTGGCGCAACACCAGGGCGGCGTTAAAAAGAACATCGGCCAGGAACCAACTCTTAGCCAACCGCCATCGCACACCAGCCCCACACTACCAGTTGGGACAGAAGGTCTGGTTGTCGTCCCGGGACCTACCATTGGCCACCGACTCTAGGAAACTGGCTCCCAGGTTCATTGGACCATTCCCCATTATCAAGATCATCAACCGTGTTGCAGTCAAGCTCCGTCTCCCAAGATCTCTCAAATGCCATCCTGTCTTTCACGTGTCTCGCATCAAGCCTGTCGCATCCAGCCCGCTCAGTCCTCCTGAGGTACCGCCTCCTCCACCCAGGCTGGTTGAGGGTCACCCAGCGTTTACAGTAAACACCATCTTGGATGTGAGAAGAAGGGGCAGGGGATTCCAATACCTGGTAGACTGGGAGGGGTACGGCCCGGAGGAGCGGTCATGGATTTCAAGATCGCTTATTATTGACAAAGACTTGATCAAGGATTTTTACATTCGATTCCCAGACAAGCCAGGTAGGCCGCCAGGAGGCGTCCGTTGAAGGGGGGGTACTGTGGTAATCTGAAATTTCCTTGCTCAGTTCTGTTGTTGTCTGCACACCATGTTCACTCTCTCTCTCGTCCACAGTATGGAGTGCAGCTGGCGCAAGGCAGCAGCACACACCTGACGTAGATTAGAAGCAGCCTATTTAACCTGGCTGCTGACGGCCTGTGAGCGCCGGAACTTTGTCACTGCTTGCAAACCTGTTGATATTGCCAGAGAACTCACTAGTTCATCGTGTACCATTCATCTAAGGTTTGCCTGTATTTTTCCTAGCCTTGTCTAGCGTCTTTAGTTTGTACTTTGTCCTTATATTAACTTCTTTCATGAAGTATTTTTTCCTAGCCTTGTCTAGCGTCTTTAGTTTGTACTTTGTCCTTATATTAACTTCTTTCATGAAGTATGTTTTCCTAGCCTTGTCTAGCGTTTTTAGTTTGTACTTTTGTCCTTATATTAACTTCTTTCATGAAGTATTATTCCTAGCCTTGTCTAGCGCTTTTAGTTTGGTGTGTTATCTACCATCACCTTTGTTTTGTTACTTTGTGCTTCCTCCTAAATAAAAGGAAGAACAATTGTACACAACACGTCTCTGCATCCTTGGGATCCACTCCACCAAATCCTAACATGGCCTTATTATAACCCTAACCCTCTAACCCTGGCCCTAACCCTAACCAAATAACTCTAAATTAAGTATTTGTTACTTAGAATATGTTCCCCTAGTGTCCAAAAAATCTAAATTAAGTCTTTGTTACTTAGAATATGTTCCCCATACTAAAGTGTTACCAAAAACATATACGTTTGTCTTGAATTTGAAAAAAACAACATTTTATTTTTCACTAAAGAAAGGTTCGTTGAATGCGCATATGAAACTGGTGGGGTTTGGTACCTCCAACAAGGTTAAGAACCACTGCTTTAGACACTTTACACCAGCGATATTGGACTAAATTGTTTTGTGGGTCAAGGACTGGGGGCTGGACTTCTCCCTTTACTAATAGTCACTTTTTTATATTCCTGAGAGCCAGGGTCGTCTACGGTAGACATTTTGGTCTATTTGCTTCTGTCAGTTACAGGAGCATTCCGCTGTTTTTAAGGACCTTCTGCAAAAAAGTTTCACTATGACACCACTGTTGTGTTTTTAGGAATCTGCTGCAAAAATGTGAGTCTCTCCCAAGTTATTGAAACAGAGAGGACCTCATTACAGTACGAGTATAACTAAAGACGTGGAACAAATGACTATATGGTTATGCAGGTTATGATATTAGTTTATTTCGAACATGCATGCAGTTAGAATACGGTATAAATGGTAAATAGTAAATGGGCTATACTTGTACAGCGCTTTTCTACCTTCAAGGTACTCAAAGCGCTTTGACACTATTTCCACATTCACCCATTCACACACACATTCACACACTGATGGCGGGAGCTGCCATGCAAGGCGCTAACCACAACCCATCAGGAGCAAGGGTGAAGTGTCTTACTCAAGGACACAACGGACGTGACGAGGTTGGTAGAAGGTGGGAATCGAACCAGGAAATCTCAAGTTGCTGGCACGGCCACTCTCCCAACTGCGCCGTCCCCCGTACATCACATATTTCCAGTTTCTCATTAAAGCGTGTCTGAAAAGGAGCACAAAAGGAACAGATTTTATTGAATCCCTTAGCAATGTCTAACAGATTTTGTTGGTACTCAATCTGTAACACAAACAGTGGATGGATAAATGTATATATAAATAAATGAGCGAATAAGTAAAAATTAAAAATAAAAGTAAATAAATAATTTATAAGGGAAGTAGTGAGTAAGTTGTGATTTACATGATAAAATGAATAAGATTATCTCATTTTTCAATCAAAGTCAGGATGTTTATCAGACTTCTACTTCCTTGTACTGATTAAACATGTTTAGTTTCAACAGTTTCTTAAAGAGGAATTGCACTTTTTGTTTTAGGATTTTTTGCCAATCGTTCACAATCATTAGGAAAGACTTGACATTGGGTGGATATTTTTTTTAATGCATTCTAAATATAAAAAAAATGTAAAAAAAAAAGTCTGCTTACAGCAGAGCCAATGGGATGTCCTATATTACGCCCATAAAATCCGATAAATAATCAATCAAAACGCGCCAACAATACTTGTGACTTGATTATTTACCAAGTATTAGTGATATTGTTATTATAAGTGCTAACGCAGACAAACTATAGCGGCGACGTTATCACTTCCGTGTTTGCCAATGTTTACGTCATGTAGTATTCTGCTGCTTCCTCGCTGCCCTGCTCCCTATAAGTTTATTGTACATCATAAAACATGCATCTCACTTGGAAAGTAGATGGCTGAGAATATAAGTCTGACGCGTTTTAAAAATGTTATGTCACGATTATCGATAAAATGATAAACGGCAGTAACATTTCTGATGGTTGGTGTTACCGTTTTTAAATAATTGTAATTATAAAACCCTGGTTGATTACCGCATTTTGAAAAACTCATATATATGTGAAAGTGTTCATTTCCTGGAGCGGCAGTGTCATGTCTGTGTTGATCATGTTTTTGTTTTAGTCATGTTTTGTTTTGTTTAGTTATTGGACTCTTTAGTTTCTGGTTGTTCACTCCCTTGTTTTGTTTCCATAGCAACCCATTAGTTTTCACCTGTCACGTCACGCACCTGTTTCACGTTTTGAGTGACGCACCTGTTTTCGTTAATCATGTCTGTGTTATTTAAGCTTTTCTTTTTCTGTTGGTCAACCTGGCGACATCCGCATTTATGCTCTGCACACTCTGTTTACCTCTGCGCACTTCATGCCATGTCTAAGTAAGTTTTTTCGATTCATACCACAGTTAGCGATTTTTGTTCATGTCCTTAGTTTTTTGCCCACGTGCAAGTATTTGTTTTCATAGCCAAGTTGTTTTACCTCTGTTGTGAGCGCCTTTTGTTTATACCTTTTTGTATTTTTTTGAGTTAGAATTAAAATGTATTCACCTTCACGCCATGTCTGGTCCAAATCATTTGCACCACGGGAGAACAAATCACGCCATAGTCCTAGTCGTGACAGGCAGCTAGCGCGCTAATCACTAGCTACAACATGGATACAAGACAATGGCTTTCACTCTTACATTTTTTTTAAATACAGAAACAGTTTTACATTGTTTTGTTCCATCATTAAGTTTGTTCCAAAAACTCAAAATATCTCAGTTCCTTATAGATTATAATCGCTTTCTCTTCTTACTAATCTGTTTTAAATGTTGTTTGGTAAATTATTTCAATGTGCTTTATACATGATTTTAGGATATTGTACTCTAGTTTAACTTTTTGGATATCATGTTTCTGGGTTCAATGTATGCTGTTCCACTAACGACTCTTACTGTTAGGTCTGTCGGTCTTGAACCTCAAGATGCAGAGATAGCAGGCATAGCGCAGGTACCGTATTTTCCGCACTATAAGGCGCACCGGATTATTAGCCGCACATTCAATGAATGGCATATTTCATAACTTTGTCCACCAATAAGCCGCCCCGGACTATAAGCCGCGCCTACGCTGCGCTAAAGGGAATGTCAAAAAAACAGTCAGATAGGTCAGTCAAACTTTAATAATATATTAAAAACCAGCGTTCTAACAACTCTGTTCACTCCCAAAATGTACGCAAATGTGCAATCACAAACATAGTAAAATTCAAAATAGTGCAGAGCAATAGCAACATAATGTTGCTCGAACGTTAATGTCACAACACACAAAATAAACATAGCGCTCACTTTCTGAAGTTATTCTTCATTCGTAAATCCTTCGTCTTCGGTGTCCGAAGTGAAAAGTTGGGCAAATTTACGATCCACTGGCAGATGTTGGCGTCGTCTGGCGCTGCCTCCTCGTCTTAGTGAAGGTGTGTTCGCCTTCTGTCATCCATTGTTCCCACGCAGTTAGCAGTCTAGCTTCGAATGCCCTGTTGACACCAATATCTAGCGGCTGGAGGTCTTTTGTCAATCCACCCGGAATGACGGCGAGTATTGAATTAAGCGCGTAAGCGTGTCTCTCAATGTGCTGTTATGAGCTAGCAAATATAACAACTACACTACCCAGCATGCAACGATAGTTACGAGCATGCGCGGTAGCCCTGAGAAGTGTTGTATGCTGGCAGTTAGCACGCTGTGAGTAAACGTTGAGAACTCAGTTAACACGCCTCGTCTGCATTATTTATAATTAGACAGACAACACACTTAATAGGAGCCATTTTGGGGTCTTTACATAAACACACAAATGGAAATGAAACGTCACATATCCCAGCATGCACCGCGCGCTTCTTCTACGGGGAAAAAAGATGGCGGCTGTTTACCGTAGTTGCGAGACCTAAACTTTATGAAAATAAATCTTAATATTTATCCATATATAAAGCGCACCGGGTTATAAGGCGCACTGTCAGCTTTTGAGAAAATTTGTGGTTTTTAGGTGCGCCTTATAGTGCGGAAAATACGGTAAACATGACGTTGATGTGAAAAGGAAACCGTACAACTGGGAAGTACGCATGCATGGAACAGAACGCAATGATCGAGCCCTGTGTGCAGGGCAGGCTGGTTTATAAAGAAGTCTGATTGGCAACCTGGAACAGGTGTGCTCAGATTTCCACACCTGTTCCACAACCTGGAACAGGTGTGCTCAGATTGCCAATCAGGGACAGGTGTGGGAGACAACGCTGGGGCCAAAGTATTGAGGCAAACAGGAAGTACCACTCAAAATAAGAGCACTGGAAAGGAAACAATACCAAAAACTGTGAGGAAAATAAACAAAGTCCAAACATGACACTTACAATTCTCTTCTGTTGAAAGAAGATTGGATTTAAATGTGTTTTACAGGCACTACTCCACACTTCTGTACAGTATGTCAGATGTATTTCAGAAAAAATCAGTAAATTATACAAAATATACACTGCTTTTTGATTGAGCAATTTTTTCACCTTGTGTAATATAGCAATTGTTTTAGATATTTTAACCTTTGTAACGGTGTCTTTTGTTTTTAGGCTCTCATCTCCATCGAATACAGTACAGGCCAAAAGTCTGGACACACCTTCTCATTCAATGCGTTTTGTTTATTTTCATTATTTTATTTACATTGTAGATTGTCACTGAAGGCATCAAAACACAATTGAACATATGTGGAGTTATGTACTTAACAAAAAAGATGAAATAACTGAAAACATGTTTTATATTCCAGTTTCTTCAAAATAGCCACCCTTTGCGCTGATTACTGCTTTGCACACTCTTGGCATTCTCTCGATGAGCTTCAAGCACACCTGTGAAGTGACAACCATTTCAGATGACTACCTCTTGAAGTTCATCGAGAAAATGCCAAGAGTGTGCAAAGCGGTAATCAGAGCAAAGGGTTGCAATTTTGAAGAAACTGGAATATAAAACATGTTTTCAGTTATTTCACTTTTTTTTGTTAAGTACATAACTCCACATGTGTTCATTCATAGTTTTGATGCCTTCAGTGACACTCTACAATGTCATGAAAAGAAAGAAAACGCATTGAATGAGAATGTGTGTCCAAACTTTTGGCCTGTATTGGCCCTGTGATGAGGTGGCGACTTGTCCAGGGTGCACACCGCCTTCCGCCCGATTGTAGCTGAGATAGGCTCCAGCGCCTTCCGTGACCCCAAAGGGAATAAGCCGTAGAAAACGGATGGATGGATGGACGTATATAGTTATCAATTTATTTATATTATTGAAGTATTTAAAGATTAGTCTGTCCAACTTAAATGTCACACATTTCCATAAAAATATAAAACCATTGTTTTTTAATGCAAATTTGTACTGTATATTTTCCATTTTTTAAATGCTAGTATCGATTTAAATGCAAACGATACTAAAGCCGCAGCTGTTAATCAACTGTTAATCAACTGTTAATCCATTAAACCTAAAGCTTTGGTTTATACTCTGTTGCCTTGATTGATTGTTTAATGAGTATAGATAATAAAAAAATGATCAAATCCAGCACACATAGAGTGCCCAGAACTTTAAATACGTGAACAAAGTTCTGCATTAGAGCGCACATGACAGCGCTGGTGTGTGGGTGCAGTGATATGTGTGGTGGCGAACAGCGGAGAGTTGAAATATAAAAAAATAAATACATCTTATTAATGTACGCAAGCATAATTATTTTTGTTTATTTCAACTAGAGTTGTACACAGGTACTAGTATAGTAAAGCGATACTAATGGATCTATGATAATGGTACTATACCGCCTCTAAAAAGTACCGGCCCCTGCCTTCCTTTTTTTTTTTTAACGGGCATTGCTGGTTTTACGAGCAGAGGAGCATTTTCGGCAACGCACAATCACAGAGTACTTACAAGCAGACAGTGTGTAGACAGAAAAAGGTGAACGGACGAATTTTGGCCTAAAAACTAATGATAAAAGTGAAGTTAAAACACTGAAACGCCCTCAGGAAGAGATGCTTTAAAACTGCTGTGTTTTAGCTACTTCTAAATCACTAATCCTCGCCTCCATGGCGACAAATAAAGTGAGTTTCTTACAAGTATCATCCCTGCAGGACGAGGAAAAGCTAAACATGCTTCACTACACACCGTAGTTCACCGGCGTCACAATGTAAACAAACGCCATGGGTGGATCTACACCTGACATCCACTGTAATGCTACCAAGTACAGGAGCATATTTAGTCGATATTACTATGATTACATCAATATTTTATAAGCGTCACAAAATCTCTTTTTGTTTTTTTAAAATGTATATTATGTTTATAAACTCAGTAAATACGTCAATGGACACATGAGGACTTAAATTATGACCAATGTATGATCCTGTAACTACTTGGTATCGCATCGATACCTAAATTTGTGGTATCATCCAAAACTAATGTAAAGTGTCAAACAACAGAAGAATAAGTGATTATTACATTTTAACAGAAGTGTAGATAGAACATGTTGAAACGAAAAATAAGCAGATATTAACAGTAAATGAACAAGTAGATTAATAATTAATTTTCACTGCTTGTCTCTCATAATTTTGACAAAATAATAGAATGAGAAATGACACAATATGTTACTGCATATGTCAGAGTCTTTCTTTGCTTACTTACTACTAAAAGAAATGTTGGCTCGTATGTTCACTATTTTATTTAAGGACAAAATTGCAAAAAGAAACATATGTTTATTGTACTATAAGTTTTTTGTTAAAATAAAGCCAAAAATGCCACTTTTGGTGGTCCTCTTTATCTCGAAAAGTACAGAAAAGTATCTGTACCGGTACCAAAATATTGATATCAGGACAACGCTAATTTCAACTATTGTCCCTAAAATATGCATTGTGGCTACAAAGTGTGCTCTATCTGATTAATCGTTTCAAACGAATTGTTCCATTACTCGATTACTAATATAATTGAAAGCTGCAGCCCTAAACGGTACTCATAATTGATTAAATCTTAATTATTGTCGCTTTACCTACAGTATTTCCAATATATTGTACAGAGACTATAGTGTTTCGCTGTCCTCCTACTTAGTTTTCAAGGTGTGTGGCAGGCCAACAGATCAGGAGAGGCACAGCAGCTGAGAGAAACCTAAGAAAAGACCGATATTTTTTACTACCTATAGCGAGTGAAGTAAAGTATATTTATATAGCGCTTTTTCTTTAGAGCAGGGGTGTCCAAGTCAAGGCCCGCGTGTCGGACTTCTGAATTATCAATTGGATGATAATTGATTAGTATTAGAACCGGCCCGCCTGCTGCTGTTTTGCACGCACCAATACTCCATCAGTGTTGGCGCTAGGAATTTTCAAAATGGGGTCCCAGGGACCCCATCAAGTCATACAAATGGGGTCCCACAGTACATTTTTGGGATCTCACTTTTTTGTAAGCGTTTTGAAAACAAATGATAAATGTATGCATTATCCTGTTGTATCTCACATTCTATATTGTGTTTTGGAAAAAGGTTGTCATAAACGTTACTTAATTCATTAAAAAAAAAAAATACAAAAGAAAACACATTTTTATGCATATGTAAATGTATTCAGTTATAAACATTCATTCACTTTCTTCTTTCCTTCAAGGATCTAAACTTTACCGCTGCCGGAATTTTTTTCTATATTTTTATTGTAATATTTTCAGAATGTGTTTGATCTACTTTTGGCCAAAGTAAGACAAAGAAAACAATCTGTTGTTTTGTCTTTATTTATTTAGATTTAATGCCATGATTTTAATAGTCCGGCCCGCGTGTGCACAGATTTTCCTCCATGCGGCCCCTGGGCTAAAATGAGTTTGACACCCCCGCTGTAGAGACTCAAAGCGCGTGTATACTGGGAAACCCATTGTCGACATATTTTTCACTGGCACTGGGAGCACGGTGGGTAAAGTGTCTTACCCAAGGACACAACAGCAGGGACTCGGATGGCAAGAGGCTGCAATCGAACATGGAACCCCTCCAGTTACTGGCACAGCTCTCTGAGGTGAGGCTGACTCTGACTCTGCCACACTTTGGAAATTTTACAAGCAAAATGTAATGAGACTCACTTGTCGTGGACATGGAGTCTCAGCTGGTTAAGCAACTTTAGGGGCCAACAATTTTTGGTCCGAATTTCACAATTCTTTACTTTGATATTACGTTTTTTTTTATTTTTTCAAGCTGGCGCCGCTTTAGTGGCTGCTGTTGGCAAGAGCTCTGTGCTCTTGTGTCATCCTTTTGTGTGCCTGATGTTTCCCTCTTGTTTTCATGTGAGTTTTTTTTTTTTTTTTGCCTTTTGGTTCGGGACCCTTTGGGACTGTGTGACAAGAGGTGGCACTTTAGTGACTTCTGCGCTGCTTTTTTGTGAACTTCTGGATCTGCCTCCCGGGAGCCTTTTGGCCATGGAGACCAGCTGCTGGGTCTCTGCCACACCAGAGTCCGTTTGGAGAGACTGGAGGAGATGCGGATGAAGAGACATGGCTGCGGAGCGAGGGACGGACAAGCTTCACAGTGTCTTGGCTGAATGAGCAGGTATCGGACATCTCGGTCTCCTTAGACGTATCCTCGCTCATCCATGCGGACTGGACACTGGCCGAGAGTTAGTGGGCGGCCGAGGGTGGAGTCGGCTCTCTTGGTTGCTTTGTTGGGTCTGCTCCTGTCTCTGCCTATGCTCCCCCCACCCCAGCAGACGATGTTGTGGAACACCGCACAGGCCACCACAGTGTATATGTTGTTTTTTTGTTGTTGTTATTTTTACTTTTGTAGCTGTATGTACAAAATGGCTGGTTGCATCAGTCTTTAATGTCCTTTGTGTTCTTTGATGTTTCCCTCTTACACTCTCTGCAGAGACTAGTCTCTGCAGAGAGTGGTGAGGACGGCGGAAAAGATCATCAGGACTCCTCTTCCCACTATCCAGGAAATCGCAAAAAGCCGCTGCCTGACCAAGGCTCAGAAAATCTGCAGATTCCTCCCACCCGGCCCCACCAAGGACTGTTTTCACTGCTGGACTCTAGAAAGAGGTTCCGCAGCCTCCGTAGCAGAACCTCCAGGTTCTGTGACAGCTTTTTCCCTCAGGCCATAAGACTATTGAATGCATCATAATAATCCCCTCGCTGAAATATAAAGACAATATAACATACATCCATAAACGTGGATGCATATGTAAAAGAGCAATATATTTATCTGTACAGTAATCTGCACCTTATTGCTTTTTTATCCTGCACTACAACGAGCTAATGCAACGAAATTTCGTTCTTATCTGTACTGTAAAATTCCAATTTGAATGACAATAAAAGGAAGTCTAGTCTAGTTTAGTCTAGTCTTACACACATGCTTATGTGTGCTATGGCTAGGAGTTTTTTCTTTCCTTGGCCTCAGTCTGGACCCCCTCTCCAGGGGCCCAGGCTTGGACTGAATATTTTTCTTTCTCACCTGTTTTTTGTAATGGAAGTTGGAAGACCCGTCAGCGATCCTGTTCTGTCTCCCTGTAATGTTTGTCTGATCTTGAATGGGATTGTGCTGAAAATCTGAATCTCCCCTCGGGTATTAATAAAGTACTTCTGATTTTGATTCTGATTCTGACACTTAATCAAGTGTTGTATTACAGTAGATATTGTATTAAAGGCCTTCTGAAACCCACTACTACCGACCACGCAGTCTGATCGTTTATATATCAATGATGAAATCTTAACATTGCAACACATGCCCATACGGCTTACTAAAGTGCAATTTTAAATTTTGCGCGAAATATCCTGCTGAAAACGTCTCGGTATGATGACGTGACGTCACGGATTGTAGAGGACATTTTGGGACAGCATGGTGGCCAGCTATTAAGTCGTCTGTTTTCATCGCAAAATTCCACACTATTCTGGACATCTGTGTTGGTGAATCTTTTGCAATTTGTTCAATGAACAATGGAGACAGCAAAGAAGTAAGCTGTAGGTGGGAAGCGGTGTATTGCGGCCGACTGCAGCAACAAAAACAGAGCCGGTGTTTCATTGTTTACATTCCCGAAAGATGACAGTCAAACTTTACCATTAGCCTGTGGAGAACTGGGACAACAGACTCTTACCAGGAGGACTTTGAGTTGGATACGCAGACACGGTACCGTGAGTACGCATGCAGCTGCGGCTTCCAAACATTTGATCGCTTGCCCATACGTGCGTGCCGCTATGTGCATGTCACGTACGTAACTTTGGGGACTTTGGGGAAATATATGTGCTGTTTGAACTTTGGGGAGGTGAACGGTACTTTGGGCTGTGGGATTGAGTGTGTTGTGCAGGTGTTTGAGTTGTATTGGCGGGTTATATGGACGGGAGGGGGGAGGTGTTTGTTATGCGGGATTAATTTGTGGCATATTAAATATAAGCCTGGTTGTGTTGTGGCTAATAGAGTATGTATATGTCTTGTGTTTATTTACTGTTTTAGTCATTCCCAGCTGAATATTAGGTCCCACCCGCCTCTCACAGCATCTTCCCTAGCTGAATCGCTCCCACTGCCCTCTAGTCCTTCACTCTCGCTTTTCCTCATCCACGAATCATCCTTGCTCAAATTAAATGGGGAAATCGTCGCTTTCTCGGTCTGAATCGCTCTCGCTGCTGGTGGCCATGATTGTAAACAATGTGCAGATGTGGTGAGCTCCACAACCTGTGACGTCACGCGCATATCGTCTGCTACTTTTTTATCAGCGACCAAAAGTTGCGAACTTTATCGTCGATGTTCTCTACTAAATCCTTTCAGCAAAAATATGGCAAAATCGCGAAATGATCAAGTATGACACATAGAATGGACCTGCTATCCCCGTTTAAATAAGAAAATCGTATTTCAGTAGGCCTTTAATGCAACTATATAACTGCTGTTTTACAGAAAATATGCAAATGTCAGTGTTGTCTGGTTTTGTGTGGACAAAGCTGCGGCTTCAGGCGTGGAGGCGTCAAAGAGTAACGGCCACTTTTCAACCTGTTGCAAACGTTAGCGGCGCCTTGAGAGCAAAACAAGCAGCTCTGCCCCTTTCAGTCTTGTTCTGACAGCTAATCATTCACCCGGCCTGATCCCTCAGCTTCCACATCACTCTCCCAGCCCTGCTTTCTCCACCCCCTCGTGCTAACAAGATTGTGCGCTTGTGTGCTTTCTTCTCTGTGTCACGTCGGTCTGCTCGATAACAGTGATGTTTTCCATCCTTCGCCCTGCCTCCCATTGGCCGTGAGACATGGGCAACTAATCTCGGAGTAGCTACCTGGAATAAAAGCAAATGTTAAATTTTCATTCTCATCCCTGGAATTTAAAGGGCTCCAAATATTCTCTTATTTCGTCACACTGACACCGTGATGGACAGCAGGTCTGTGGTGATGAAGAGGTTCTGTAAGGCATGGTCATTAGAATGTCAAATATTTGTCCTTGCCGCTCTCCTCACAGCGAATACATTACACTGCAGCGCCTCGGGAATTGCTGAATAATGAAGAACCTTAATCTCATCTGTTGTGTGATGCTTGCTCATGGTCAGGATTCAAAATGTTCCAGAGAGAGAGAGAGAGAGAGAGAGAGAGAGAGAGAGAGAGAGAGAGAGAGAGAGAGAGAGAGAGAGAGAGAGAGAGAGAGAGAGAGAGAGAGAGAGAGAGAGAGAGAGCGAGGCGGTGGTAAAAATGGAGAGGCCAGTTCACTGTAGAAAAGTTGTCTTTTTGCTTTGTTTTTAATGTTCTCTGGTAAGGGTTAGGGTTGTACGGTACACCGGTGCTAGTATAGTAGCGTAATACTAATGAATCATATTCGGTACTATGTCGCCTCTAAAAAGTACTGTTTTTTTTTTTACCGGGCATGACGGCGCGTCATCCTCACGTCGTGACATTGCTGGTTTTACGAGCAGAGGAGCATGTTCGGCAGTGCACAATCCCGGAGTACTTACAAGTAGAGATGTTTGATAAAATCGGGCTGCCGATATTATCGGCCGATAAATGCTTTAAAATGTAATATCGGAAATTATCGGTATCGGTTTCAAAAATTAAAATGTATGACTTTTTAAAACGTTGCTGTGTACACGGACGTAGGGAGAAGTACAGAGCACCAATAAACCTTAAAGGCACTGCTTTTGCGTGCCGGCCCAATCACATAATATACGGCACACACACACACACACACACACACACACACACACACACACACACGCACACACACACACGAGCGAATGCAAGCATACTTGATCAACAGCCATACAGGTCACACTGAGGGTGGCCGTATAAACAACTTTAACACTGTTACAAATATGCGCCACACTGTGAACCCACACCAAACAAGAATGACAAACACATTTCGGGAGAACATCAGCACCGTAACACAACATAAACACAACAGAACAAATACCCAGAACCCCTTGCAGCACTAACTCTCCAAAAACCCCACCCCCCCAACCCCGCCCACCTCAACCTCCTCATGCTCTCTCAGGGATAGCATGTCCCAAATTCCAAGCTGCTGTTTTGAGGCATGTTAAAAAAAATAATGCACTTTGTGACTTCAATAGTAAATATGGCAGTGCCATGTTGGCATTTGTTTTTCCATAACTTGAGTTGATTTATTTTGGAAAACCTTGTTACATTGTTTAATGCATCCAGCGGGGCATCACAACAAAATTAGACATAATAATGTGTTAATTCCACGACTGTATATATCGGGATCGGTTGATATCGGAATCGATTAATTAAGAGTTGGACAATATCGGAATATCGGATATCGGCAAAAAAGCCATTATTGGACATCTCTACTTACAAGCAGACACAGTGTGGAGACAGAAAAGAGACGCATTTTGGCTTAAAAACTAACGATAAAGGTGAAGCTATAACACTGAGGAAGAGGTGCTTTAAGACATGGCTGGCTAGCTAGCGGCTAACGTCCATCCACAGTTTGCAGTGTTTTAGCTAAGTCTAAATCACTAATCCTCGCCTCTCTGGCGACAAATAAAGTGAGTTTCTTACAAGTATCATCCCTGCAGGACAAGGAATAGCTAAACATGCTTCACTACACACATAGGTGGATTAATGAACGGGCCTACCGGGCCCAGGCCCAGGGGGCCAGAGGCCCCAAGGGGCCAGGCCAACTTGGCCCCGCGGCCGCGACGCATGCAAAACTACTTTTGCAAAAATAATAATCTTAGGCCCCAAGGGGCCAGGCCAACTTGGCCCCGCGGCCATGATCCATAGAGGGTCAGAGGCCCCAAGGGGCCAGGTCAACTTGGCCCCGCGGCCGCGACCCACAGAGGGCCAGAGGCCCCAAGGGGCCAGGCCAACATGGCCCCGCGGCCATGATCCATAGACGGTCAGAGGCCCCAAGGGGCCAGGTCAACTTGGCCCCGCGGCCACGACCCACAGAGGGTCATAGGCCCCAAAGGGCCAGGCCAACTTGGCCCCGCGGCTGCGACCCACAGAAGGCCAGAGGCCCCAAGGGGCCAGGTCAACTTGGCCCCGCGGCCACGATCCATAGAGGGTAAGAGGCCCCAACGGGCCAGGTCAACTTGGCCCCGCGGCCGCGACCCACAGGGGGCCTGAGGCCCCAAGGGGTCAGGCCAACTTGGCCCCGCGGCCACGATCCATAGAGGGCCAGAGGCCCCGAGGGGTCATGCCAACTTGGCCCCGATCCATAGAGGGTCAGAGGCCCCAAGGGGCCAGGCCAACTTGGCCCCGTGGCCACGATCCACAGAGGGCCAGAGGCTCTCAATCATTATTATCAAAGCTAATTCTCAAATTGGATCACACAACCTCACTCACATATTCTTTATCAATTATTAAAGGTTGTTTCTGAATTTTGATCACAGAACTTAATGCAAATATTCTTGATTGATTGGCAAAGCTCATTCTCAAATTTTGATTACACAACCTTACTCTGACAAATTATCATTATCAAAAAGCTCTATCTCGAATTTGGATCACAGAATCTCACTCAAGTATTCTTAGCTGTGCCCCTCCCCCATCGAGTCTTTCATAAACCGGTCTGTTCTTTTAGAATCTCCTCATTTGGTACTTTGAACTCGTGAGTGACTGCTCAAAATTTGGTTTCCTTTCCCTCAGTTCAGACTCAGAGATCATTTGAAATCATTCCACAAGAAGTTTAACGCGCACACACACATGACACACACACACTTGAGTTGAGCATTACTTGGAAATTCTTATATTTTCCATTTTGCTGTTATTATCAGCATCTTCCCATTTTGTCCTTTTCTTTCAAAAAAGTTTACAGTCTGACATTTGTCACTGCTGTCAGTTAATAACTTTTTGGTCTTTGACCCATTTTGTCATTTTCTCGATTCGATCGTCACTGACCACTCTCTCCTGTCTGGCAGACATCGTTGCTGCCATCATAGCCAGCAAGCTGCCTGCAGATAGCAACATTTTGGTGTCCTTTGTGAAAATATTTAGAAAGTAGACAAAAGTACACAAAGTTGTACAACTATTATCTTTATGATCTTTTTTGTTTGTTTGTTTGTTTCTCTGTTACTGTGTGTGGCCAATTAAGCGACTTTTGGCCATACCTGGCTGGTGACATTTAGCGACTTTCTGGTTGTTGTTAAAATTAATAATAGCAACAGTTCTCTTCATCTTAATGCAATTTATTGTGTCTGTCTCTCCACATTTTGCCATTAGGTACTTTGAGCTCTTGTTGGTCAGTCACTCTAAGGTACATTGTTGCTGCCATCATAGCTAGCAAGCTGCCTGCAGATAGCGACATTTTGGTGTCCTTTGAGAAATATTAAGAAAGAAGACAAAAGTACAAGACATTGTACGATTACTATCTTTTTAAAAATTATTTGTTTCACGGTCAGTGTGATTGAGCGACTTTACCGCTAGATTTCGCGTCTTTTGGCCATACCTGGCTAGCGACTGAAAACATCATTTAGCGACTTTTTGGTTGTGAAGATAAGTGGTAAAAGCAGATCTGCCTGTTGGTCTTCCCACATTTTGCCATTTGGTACTTTGCACTCTTGTTGGTCACTCCAAGGCATTTGTCCCTGCCTTCAGCTAGTCACTTGGCTCTTTTGGAATTTATTTCACTGTAATTGGCTCTCTCTTTCTCCTCAGTACAAATCAGTCTGTTCCCTTGCCATTCATCACTGACCACTCCGCTCTCCTGTCTGTCAGACATTGTTGCAGCATGCAGATAGCTTGGGGTCCTTAGTGAAAATATCAGAAGAGAAAAGTACACAATTATCTTAATCATCTTTTTTTATTCACTGTCAGTCCTTCAGTGAGTCCCAGTGTGTTGGCGATTAAGCAACGTTGGCATTCGATTTAGAGACTTTTGGCCATACATGACTGGCGACTCAAAACGTCATCTAGTGACTTTCGCGGTCTGAGTTTAGCATTGATTGGAAATCTGTTATCAGTTCTTATAGAAATCAGCTGATTTCTGCTTTTGACTGTTAATGCTCGATTGCTAGTTTTGAAAATTGCATCACTCACACACACACACACACACACACACACACACACACACACACACACACACACACACACACACACACACACACACACACACACACACACACACACACACACACATAGTTGGTTAAGCTGTTGTGATAGGCAAAGAGCCAATGTGCACAGAAAGAAGGGAAATATGGATCATAAACGTCTAAGTGGAGGAGCTAGAAAAAAAATTCAGCAAGAAAAGAAAAAAAAGGAATCAGTTTTACTTGAGAGTGTTCCAAATATCTCCAGCTTCTTCAGTACAAAGACATCTGCTGAAAGCAATTCTATAAATGCTACTGCAAATTCAGCTAAGGTTAGCAATGCACCTGAGCTAGCATGTAGCTCCCAAGATCCTGAGACCACTACAAGTGTACGCACTGAACCAAATGCTTCGGATGCTAATGATTCAACCAACTCAGCAGTAGCCAGTTGCTCGGATGAATGTGAGGTCACTGCACCTCTGGACAGCATAGAAAATGAGTTGAATCTTTCTTCAACACCATCTACAGTGACAACTCTACCTAGTGATCCCGCTAAATGGGCTGATACCCTCACTGAGTCAATGAAGGAAGTTCTTATTCAAAGAGGTGCAAAATCATTTCACAACCGTCACAGCCATTATCCAGCTTCTGTGAGGAACAGTGGGCTAGGAGGCAAAACCCGATGCCTAAACAATGAACATTTTACTTCACACCTGCCCAATGGACAACGAGTACAAAGAGAGTGGATGATGTACTCTCCCTCTACTGGTAATGTTTACTGCTTTGCATGCAAACTGTTTTCCCCAAAAACGCATTCTTTTGTGACAGGCTATTGTGATTGGAAACACTCAGAAAGATTTGGTGAACATGAGCGAAGTGCTGAGCACATAACCTGCATGCAAGCAGTCTTGAACCGCGCCACAGGTGCCACAGTTGATGCAGACCTGTTCAAACAGTTTCAGGCAGAGAGCAGCTATTGGAGGCAGGTGTTACAAAGAGTTGTTGCAGTCATTAAATTCCTTGCAGAAAGGGGCCTTGCATTTAGGGGTAAAAATGAATCGTTAGGGTCTCCTCTCAATGGGAACTACCTTGGTATTCTGGAGGTCCTGGCTGAATTTGATCCCTTTCTAAAGGATCACATCAGAAAGTTTGGGCAGATGGGTCGAGGTAATACCTCATATCTGTCCTCCACCATTTGTGAGGAATTTATTGAATTGATGGGTGCAAAAACCAAACAGGCTATAGCAGATGAACTGCAAGCAAGCAAATACTACTCTATCATTGTGGATTCAACCCCAGATTTATCTCATGTGGACCAATTGACATTCATATTCCGTTTTGTTAGCAAAGAGGGCAGTGTTGTTGAACGCTTTGTGGGTTTTGAGCCCATTACTAGCCATACAGGTGAAAGTTTGGCTAACTGTGTCATGTCTGTGTTGGAAAATCTAGGGTTAGAGCTGTCAAATTTCAGGGGGCAGGCTTATGATAATGCCAGCAACATGTCAGGGAGGTATAATGGGTTGCAGGCTCACTTAAAGAAAAGCAACCCATTAATACACTATATTCCATGTGCAGCTCACTCTTTGAATTTGGTGGGAGTCAACAGCATTGACAGATGTGGAAATGAAATCTCTAAGTATTTTGACTTGATTCAGTCTATTTACAACTTCACAACTGCATCCACACACCGATGGGACAGGGTATTTGGCAATTCCAACATAGATCTCACACTTAAAGCTTTATCCAACACGCGTTGGAGTTGCCGTGCAGAATCTACCAAAGCACTGTGGCAGAACTACAGTAAAATAAGAGCAGCACTACAGGGTATTTCCACTGATGACACAGAGAAACGAGACACACAAACTGAAGCTGACAGTCTAGTGCGGAAGCTGGATTCACTTGAGATGGCCTTCATGGCAGGCTTTTGGGACACTGTTCTGTCCAGATTTCAGGCCACAAGTCTGCAACTTCAAAAAGCAGACATGGACCTTGGTACAGCAGTTAGATTGCTGGAATCTCTGCGCACCTTTGTTCTCTCCCAAAGAGATCTATTTGATCATTTTGAGCAGAAAGCCTTAAACATGTTGGGTGGCACCCCATCTTACAGGGCTGAACGGACGAAGAAACGTAAAAAGTTTGCTGATGAATCAGCATCCCCAGATGTTGTGCTTGAGGGAAGGCAACTGTTTCAAATAGAGACATTTATTGCCTCTATTGATCAACTGAGTTCAAGCCTTAATCACCGTCTGGAGGCCTACAAACATCTGAACAATTTGTTCAGTGTCCTTTTCTCTTTGGATACAGAGTCCAATGCTTCAGTCCTTCACAAGGCCAAGATTCTCACTGAATCATACTCATCTGACCTCAATGAAAGTCTTGGACAGGAGCTTATACAGTTCAAATCTTTTATACAGCTCAACAACACTGATGAGGAGAGGACCCCTTCAGGACTGCTCAAAACAATAATACATTTTGGACTACAGCCTACGTTTCCTAATACATACATTGCGCTACAGATTTTTCTCACTCTACCGGTCAGTAACTGTGAGGGAGAACGCTCATTCTCTCTTTTGTCAAGAGTCAAAAATGAGCAGCGCACAAGAATGACTCAGAAAAGATTAAATGCGTTATCTCTAATGGCAATTGAGAGTGAGCTGACAAGAGAGTTGGACTTCAATGATGTGGTGGATGATTTTGCGAAATTGAAAGCACAAAAGAAACCCCTTGCTTAAAGGTGCACTGTGTAAGATTTTTAGGTTGTTATTTCCACAATTCACCCATTCACTAATGTTAGGCTACCTGTTTTCATGAATACTTACCACCACCATAAAATTCTAAGGATCCATTATGACTGGGAGAATTGCACTTTCGCCATTTCTGGGAACTGTCTGTCACCTGGATTCTGAAGATAGGATTGACTTTAGGCAGAAGCTTGGTGCTTTCTCTGGCAAACTGAACCTCAAGCTTCATTCTCTGCAGCTTTGCATTCTTGTTCAGACTTTCATCGACAAGGAACTTTTCAACTTCCCCACTATCGTGAAGGGGCCACCAAAAGATTTCAGTGTGTCCAGCATGTCTAGTCTCTTCTTCTCCTGTCTTTGAGCCATCTCTTGTTTCTCGTCAGCCCAACTCTCGAATTTTGCCTTCATGAGTTTACTCCAGTTGAGTTCAACCTCTCTTTTTGCTTGTGCTGCTGCCTTGAAACCTCTGAAGCTCCTGGCTCTTCTGTAAAATTATTGACCTATTGACTGCGTTCAGTGTGCCCAACTTCTTCAGTCTGTAGTCCACCTTGCCACATTGTCTCTCCATCCCAATGTTGTGCACAGGGGTGCAATCAATGTTACTAGCCTGTTCACTGACAGGGTCCATTGGGAAGGTCTCCTCATCCATCCCATAGTCCATCCTCTGCCTGGCCAGAACAGTCTTCAGATGGGGCAGCATGAGATCTGTCAGCTGCTTCACTTCATCCAAGTATTCGGCAGCCACGTCTGACACTGAGTTCAGGACATGTCCAGTGCCTGTCCAGCCACTATAGCATTCTTGCTGTCTACATCCAGATCCACCATGAAACTCTGTAGCACTTGCTCCATCTTCATATCGGCCTCCGCCAACCGCATCACTTTATTCATGGCACTGCTGAAGCCCAGTGTAGTGTGGGTGCCACAAAAGATCTGCCCTGCTGGTTTTTCCAAGTTGTTCATCTCTGCCAACAGCTTTGAAAAGCCTTTGTTGTGCTCTGTGCTGTCAGTCATATGTGCATCTACAAGTTTATAAACATCCTCCACATTGACTCCTCTGACCGACGCCAGTATTTCGAACCCCATATCCACTTGCATTTCTATGTCCTCAGTGGTCTCTCGGTGAATGGGTAAGACAGGCAGAGGAAATGGGCTATCTTGACCTGCATGCAGCCCTTGTACCATGAACTGGCCTACACCTTTCTTTGTGGTGCTCTCCGATGCATGTGTTATCATTTTACCTTTCTCCTTCTCCTCCTCAAGCTTTCCCACAAAATAGATACAGACTTTGAGCCTCAATTTGCTGCACAGCTGCCGTTATGCCAAAGTGTTTTCCTAAGATATTATTTTATTTTTAATGATAGAAGGGAGGAAAAGGGGGCAAAAATTATGTCCAATTTAGTTTTTTGGGTGGGGTGGGGGGTTTATTTCATGATAGGTACCAACTTCCAATACATAATATCTCTCAAATGACCCAATGCACCATCACTGAAGTGGGCGTAATCATTTTCCAAAATTTTTATTTTTAGGCCATTTATCCCCTCCCCCTACCTGTGTCTGTGTGAAACCTGTGCTTGTCTGTGTGGTATACCTAATAGTGTGTGTGCAGTATGTGCACTCTTCTGTACAGTACAGTGTGCATGTCTGTTCACAGTATACAGTATTTCTTGCATAGTGCGTGCGTGTGTGTGCGCGTGCACGCGCGGGGTTGAGGGGCCAAGACCATGTCAGGCCCAGGGGGCCAACATTTCTTAATCCGCCCCTGACTACACACCGTAGTTCACCGGCGTCACAATGTAAACAAACGCCATGGGTGGATCTACACCTGACATCCACTGTAATGATACCAAGTACGAGGGTATGTAGTCGATACTACTATGAATACATCAATATTTTTTTAACATCACATTTTTATTTATTTTTTATTTTTAATTTATATTATGTTTATAAACTCAGGAAATATGTCCCTGGACACATGAGGACTTAAATTATGACCCATGTATGATCCTGTAACTACTTGGTATCGGATCGATACCCAAATTTGTGGTATCATCCAAAACTAGAGATGTAATATCGGCAGGCCGATATTATCGGCCAATAAATGCTTTAAAATGTAATATCGGAAATGATCGGTATCGTTTTTTTATCATCGGTATCGTTTTTTTTGGTTTTTTTTTAATTAAATCAACATAAAAAACACAAGATACACTTAAAATTAGTGCACCAACCCAAAAAACCTCCCTCCCCTATTTACACTCATTCACACTCATTCACACAAAAGGGTTGTTTCTTTCTGTTATTAATATTCTGGTTCCTACATTATATATCAATATATATCAATACAGTCTGCAAGGGATACAGTCCGTAAGCGCACATGATTGTGCGTGCTGCTGGTCCACTAATAGTACTAACCTTTAACAGTTAATTTTACTCATTTTAATTAATTACTAGTTTCTATGTAACTGTTTTTATATTGTTTTACTTTCTTTTTTATTCAAGAAAATGTTTTTAATTTATTTATCTTATTTTATTTTATTAATTTTAAAAACAAGGACTTTATCTTCACCATACCTGGTTGTCCAAATTAGGCATAATAATGTGTTAATTCCACGACTGTATATATCGGTATCGGTTGATATCGGTATCGGTAATTAAAGAGTTGGACAATATCGGAATATCGGATATCGGCAAAAAGCCATTATTGGACATCCCTATTAAAAACTAATGTAAAGTATCCAAACAACAGAAGAATAAGTGTTTAAACGTTGATGTGTTTGAGTGTCTAATTGTCTCAACACACAATGAACACTTACACGTTTGGAGCTAAAATAAAAAAAATAAAAAATGCATCTTTATTGGCATTATTTGTCATCAAGCATCTGTCATGTTTCCTTCTTCCGCAGTAAGAAAAGTGTAGGAGAGTCTGCACTGAGAGGCAGAGATGTGGGCGAGGCTTTGCGGCTGACAAACGCCGGATTGGTGGAATATTAACATCCTATTAATATTTAATCTTTACACTTGGCGAGAGATTTAGCGCTCACATTTAGATTTAGATTTAGATTTTTGATTTAGGTTTAGATTTAACTTTTAGGTTTAGATTTAACATTGAGCGCTCACATTTTGATTTTTGATTTAGGTTTAGATTTAACTTTTAGATTTAGATTTAACATTTAGCGCTCACATTTAGATTTAGATTTAGATTTTTGATTTAGGTTTAGATTGAACTTTTAGGTTTAGATTTATCATTTAGCGCTCACATTTAGATTTGTGATTTAGGTTTAGATTTAACTTTTAGATTTAGATTTAACATTGAGCACTCACATTTAGATTTAGATTTAAGATTTAGGTTTAGAATTAAGTTTAGATTTAACATATGGATATAACGGCTTGTCACACCATGCCGTGCCTTATTTTGAGTTTCTTGGTGAATTTCTGGGTGTAGTTTTAGTTCCTGTTCCTGTTTATTCACTTCCTGTTTTCCCCTTTCCTGCAGCAGCTTTACACATGCCTTCGAGCACTTTTCCCCTCACCTGTATTCTGTTTGTAATTAGCACTATTTAAGTTGAGCTTGCGACACCGTTGGTTTGTCGGGACATTATTCTCTATTCACTGGTGACTATAGACGATCCTTTCGATGCTGAACTTTGGTACGCACGTACTTTGTGGACGCCGTCTGCTCCACATTGTAAGCGTTTTGCTGGGTTCATCTTTTTCCATGACGCACCGTTTGACAATAGATTTATAATTGTGTGAATGCTCCAAAGCATTCACACCTTTGGTTTTCTACACAAAAATTCATCTATTTATTATTATTATTATTATTCTCCAGATTTTGGCGCGCTCTACCGTCCACATTTTTCTTCCGATTCAAACCGTTCCGACTTCAAACTGTTCAGCCTATTCGGGAATTGCAGGCTTTTTCTTGACAAATTCAAAACATTTCCAGATTTCCCAGAATTCCAGGTTTTCCGGGACATTTCTCCCATTCAAATTAAATTGGACATATTTTAAACTTCCGCCAATTCCACATTTTTTTTATCGATTCAAACCATTCCACCTTCAACATATTCCACTTATCCTGGACATTCAAACTATAGTTTTTCCAAGTTCTAAAACATTTTTCAAATCCTTTTTTCACCCTTTTTTCTGTCGACTACTCCTTCCACATTTTTCAACCCACTTCAACCTTTCCACCAAATCATTCCTGTTAATCAGGACAAAAAACAACGTTGTTTTCTGAACTGGAAAAATTCCCGGTTTTCCTAAAATTCCAGGAATTCCTTGATACCATTTCTCAATTAAAAATGTCACTACTTCAACATTTCTCGACCGATTTGAAAAATTCCATCACCAACCATTCATTGAAAACATTCAAATGTTTAAGCATTTTCAAAAAAATTCCCGCTTTTCCCGAAATTCCTAAATTTCCATGAAATTCTCATTGAAAAGAATGGGACATTTTTCAAAGTTCTACAATTCCCCCATTTTCTTTCCGATTCAAACTGTTCCAACTCCAAAATATTCAGCCTGTTCAGGAATGTTGTGCTCTTTTTCAACAATTTTCTAAAAAAATCCTGGATTTCCTAGAATTCCCAGTTTTTAGGGACATTTTCCCCATTCAAAATGAATTCCCACATTCTTTAACCGATTCAAACCCTTACACCATCAACATACTAAATTCATCCTGGAAATTTAAACAACCATTTTTCCACACTCAACAAATTACCAGGAATTCCTGTATTTTTCTAACCTTATTTCCAACCTTTTTTTAGTGTGATGACTCCTTTCACATGTTTCAACTCATTTCAACCGTTCCACTGTCAAAACATTCCTCTTAGTCAGGACAAAAAAAAAAAGTTGGTTTAAGAACTTAAAAAATTCCTGGTTTTCCCGAAATTCCGTAATACCATTTCTCAATTAAAATAAACTTTACTACTTCAACATTTCTTGACCAGATTAAACAATTCCAACACCAACCAATTCAGCTCATTCAGGACATTCATGCCAATAATCATTTTCAAAAATAAATCCGGCTTTTTCCAAAATTCCCACATTTCTAGGAAGTTCCCATTGAAATGAATGGGACATTTTTCCAAGTTGCACAATTCCCGCATTTTTCAACCTATTCAAACCATTCCAACATCAACACATTCCTAGAGATTCAAACTAACACTTTTCCAAGTTCCAAACCAAATTCCGGTTTTCCTGGAAATTCAAACTCCTCAACATTCAAACCATTCTTACATTCATACTACATTCTATCAGCATTTCAGTTCAACTTCAGCATCGGAGCATTCACATGCAATTCCTTTAGGAATTGCCTGATCTAGTTACATAAAGATTTATATTTAAGATTTAGGTTTCAATTTAACATTTGAATAAAATATTTAGAGTCAACATTTAAATTAAATGTGATGAAAATTTGTTAAATCTGAGAAATCTATCTGCTAGAAAAATTTTTACATTTGGCACCCCATGTTGGCCCCAGACTATATCGCCCTGCCGTATAGTCACAAAGCATCCAACAGCAACCAGATGGGAGGCGCGGGAGCTAAACTAGTACTGAGGGTTCAGTGTGGGAGTTAAACTGACTAATGTCGATTCTGAAGTTGGTCATGTGGGAGGTGGAGCGGTTTGAGATCACAGCTCTGGTAACCCACCTGCTGCGCCGTCGACCAGATGGCCAGGTAGTCCTGAGAGAACCACTAACAGGCCCCAATTAAACACTTTGTGTGGACGTCTGGTGCTGCAAGTTGTCATTATCACATCTTTAGACGACACAAACCAATAAGAGCCAATAGAGGAGCAGCATCAGAATGCACAGCAGTAGGACATAATAACTAATGACAATGTAGGCCGGGCAGCGGGACACAATAAAAAACTCCAACAGACTATAAAAAAAGAGAGCAGTAAAACAGCCAATAAAATACACAGCTACCATTTACCACCGTTAAAGTCCCCAATTAATTTTTATTTCCAATTTAAGCTCAAGGACAGTATCCCTAATGTTCTAATTTCCAAACAATTATCCCCATGGGAAATACTGTATGTAGCAGGCTTAAACTGTATAAATAAAATAAACTTTTGGGGGAAAAAAATATACAGACAGTGTTTTAAGGAAGGAAATTTTAACTGTCAGAGTAGTACCGTATTTTCCGGACCATAGGGCGCACCGGATTATAAGGCGCACTGTCGATGAGTGGGTCTAGTCAGGTTTTTTTTTCATACAAAAGGCGCACCGGATTATAAGGCGCATTAAAGGGGTCATATTGTTATTATTTTTTTCTAAGTGTAAAACACTTCCTTGTGGTCTACATAACATGTGACGGTGGTTCTTTGGTCAAAATGTTGCATAGATTATGTTTTACAGATCATCTTCAAGCCGCTTTCTGACAGTCGCTTCAGGATGCGCGGTTTTGTGGGCGGTCTTATTTACGTGGCTTACCTTCGGCAGCGTCTTCTCCCCGTCATCTTTGTTGTAGCGGTGTAGCGTGCAAGGACGGGAGTGGAAGAAGTGTCAAAAGATGGAGCTAACTGTTTTAATGACATTCAGACTTTACTTCAATCAATAACGGAGCAGCATCTCCTCATCCGTGGCTCACTAGTATAACAATAACAACGCCGGAAATGTGTCCGTGAAAAACCGTCCAACCGAAACTCTCTAATAACTAAAGTTCCTTGGGTGAATAATGTAAACTCACTACACCGGTATGTTTTAGCGCTTTCATGGCAAGATTACTGACAGATATAAGTAAGAACTTTACACTACTTTATATTAGAAATGGCAACAGCGGAGGATGAATGTCCCATAACAAAAAGATAGAGGAAAAGAAGAAGCTTATCGATTACGGCGTCGACCACGGACTACAATTGCGCAATTATTCAGGACTTATGCATTTCCCAAATACAGATCAGCTGGTACCAAAAAGTAAGAAAAGTTGATTTTGCATAATATTGCGAAACAAAACGCTAGATAATATTTCTTACCTTATACACACACCATAATAATACTCGTATGTTAAAGTACAGTACAATCCAAGCGGTGCGGCTTCATAGCTTACCAAAGTCGTTCTAAAACATTTTGATGGATTTTTGAGCGCCGTGTGTAATGTTCTATATTTTCAATGGAA
This sequence comes from Nerophis lumbriciformis, assembly GCF_033978685.3. Classification (NCBI taxonomy): domain Eukaryota; kingdom Metazoa; phylum Chordata; class Actinopteri; order Syngnathiformes; family Syngnathidae; genus Nerophis; species Nerophis lumbriciformis. Next base: position 18,059,400 of record NC_084566.2, read on the forward strand.
CATATAACATTTTGGTGTTGTTTACTTGAGTCATATTGCAGTCTACACATATCCCTTATGTGTGACTGGCATCTACAGGTCACACTTATCATTTCACCATGTACCAAATAAAATAGCTTAGAGGTTGGTAAGCACAACCAAAATTATTCCGTACATTAGGTGCACCGGATTATAAGGCGCACTGTCGAGTTTTCAGAAAATGAAAGGATTTTAAGTGCGCCTTATAGTCCGCGTTACAGTGGTTCTCAAACTTTGTTCGCCAAGTCCCACCTCAGAAAATACTTGGCTCTCCAAGGACCACTGGATCCACCAACATTAAAATACAAAAGCGTAGTAGGCCTAAGTATTAATCAAAACAAGACAGAGGTTTTATTTAACAAGTATATTTAATATTTTAGATACTGTAACATTACTTACAGTTTGAACAGTACCACTGTGTTTGAATATAGGAAAATAAGCACAGTACTTAAATAATGACTCAAATATTTGGCGTATACTAGATGGAGCCCGGGTACCACTAGTGGTGCACGTACCACAGTTTGAGCATTACCGTATTAGAAAATAAAGTTAAACTACCAACCCTTTGAAGAGAGAACAAGAAGGTATTTGATGAGTATTGTACTCTACTATTGGTAACAGTTGGAACAATAATATCATAATTTTCGGGCTATACAGCCCACCTAATTTTTGGATACATTTTATTTTTTACACAGATTGGCATGTGAAGCTCGTTTCTTGTCTGGGGTCGCAGTCGCAAATAACTGGCATTCATTTTTACACCAACACCCTTTCCTGACATAACCCTAATCTACATGTAAAACACTTCCTTGTGGTCTCGTTCAGTTTTGTTTTTTTTACCTAGGGGCCCAAATTTTCCACTACAGAGGGTCCCGGGCCCACTGAAATATTAACACCAAATTTAGTAATTTTACTCCTGATTGTAATCATATTTAATAATTATATCTAACCTACTTAGAGTTCAACAGGATACTTTTTTGTCAAAGATGATTATTCATTTAACGCTTAAACCTAAGGCTTAAAAATAAAGTTCTAACCAAAATGTACTGCATTAGAAGGGACTCAAAAATAACTGGCAAAAATACATTTACATACAATTACGTTGTGCTAAAATAAATAACAAGATTGTTAATGAATATGTCTCTGAAATAAACGGTCAATAAAATTAAAGTGCACCTGAAAATACAGCTTCACCAATTGAGTTATAATTTTTGCGTTTAAAAAACTTCTCCATGACTTTGGCTCCAGACTTCTGTTTGTTTGATATTTTCATTACAGATAACAGGCTAATATGGGTTGGATATGCTTTAGTGTGCATTTTGTATAAATTCTGCTCCACAGTAACATTTACAACCCGATTTTTGAGTCAGCCTGCAAGATGATTGACCCCCCCCCCCCGCCACCACCTTCTCCAAAAGTATCATCAAAAAATATTTAGAACATTTACACAGTTTAAATACATATATCTTTATTTATTAGACAACTGTCACAAGGGTATGACATACACAATTGTAATAAAATAGCCTTTTGTAACAACATAAATAACACCTAAATACATTAATCGAATTGAAATAAAAAGAACTAGTACCAAAAATATTAATAGAAGTGCTGATTTTAACACAAACAAAGAATTCTTAACCGCAATCAATGTGCCTGTTTTTTTGATAGTAGTGCAAACATTAAAGTACACAAAATTGTCATGTGAAAAGCAGACATTTGTTTATGGTCCTGATGAGTCATCGCTGGAGAAAAGAAGAGACAGAGACCGAAGTTTATATATATATATATATATATATATATATATATATATATATATATATATATATATATATATATATTATACATACAGTTTAAATACATACATATACGTATATATATATATATATATATATATATATATATATATATATATATATATATATATATATATATATATATATATATGTCTTAATAAGGTTATCCAAAAAAATAGTGCTCGAGAGATGAAGTAGTCTTGTGATTTTTTTCCCCACATATATATATATATATATATATATATATATATATATATATATATATATACTTTTTTTTTTTTACTAGGGCTGTCAAGTGATTAAATTTTTTAATCAGATTAATCACACTCTAATTCTGTGATTAATCATAATTATTTACAAAGTTATTATTTTCTTGCATGAATACAATTTTATTTAAAAAAAACAACTAATATTTGGATACAAATGTAATTTTGTAGTGAGAATGTCATACGGGAACCCTATCTAAATGTTTTACTGAACCGGAAGTCATTGATTTGCTCAAAACTTGGCGACAATAAGTGTAGTAAGAATTAAGTGCACTTTTTTTTTTTAATTGTCTTAAATAGAAATATTTTCTGCTTAACTTTATTTAACAGGTGTGCAGCTTTTTGATAGAGAGCAGGTCTCCAATGAGCTTTCATCACTTATAAAAACTACTGTGACAAAAAGAGAGGGAAGATATTTGTTGTTTATTAAAATGACTGGCAACATTTCAGTTGTGCTTTATAAATGAAGGATATGTTCAGTCAGTGAGATTATTGTCTTTATGCTTTATTGTATAATTTTTCATGAGATAAAAGCATCACAAACACTCATAGCTCATTAAAATGACACGCCACTAATAGTTTTGAGCCACATACTTCTCTTCTCCGACCGAAGCTTTGCTGCACACTCTTGGCATTCTCTTGATGAGCTTCAAGAGGTAGTCACCTGAAATGGTTTTCATTTCACAGGTGGGTTTGAAGCTGATCGAGAGAATGCCAAGAGTGTGCAAAGCAGTAATCAGATCAAAGGGTGTCTTTTTTTGAAGAAACTAGAATATAAAACATGTTACATAACTTGGTACATAACTCCACGTGTCCATTCATAGTTTTGATGCCTTCAGTGACAATCCACAATGTAAACAGTCATGAAATTAAAGAAAACACATTGAAATGAGAAGGTGTGTCCAGACTTTTGGCCTGTACTGTATATATACTGTATATATATCCTCCCCCTCTGGCTGACAGCTTGACCTAATGTGAAGCCCTTTGAAGCACGTGTGATTAAGGGCTACACAAATGAATATTGATCGATGATTGATTGAACGTCTAAATAAGTGCTTCCACGTCACAATGTAGCCAGACTGCAAGACTTCGCCAACAGAGGCACCTAAAACTGTGTGCAAGATCAAGCCAAAATGCACAAACCTTGAAGGGGAACATTATCACAATTTCAGAATTGTTAAAACCATTAAAAATCAGATCCCAGTGGCTTATTATATTTTTCGAAGTTTTTTTCAAAATTTTACCCATCACGCAATATCCCTAAAAAAAGCTTCAAAGTGCCTGATTTTAACCATCGTTATAAACACCCGTCCATTTTCCTGTGACGTCACATAGTGAAGCCAACACAAACAAACATGGCGGAAAGAACAGCAAGCTATAGCGACATTAGCTCGGATTCAGACTCGGATTTCAGCGGCTTAAGCGATTCAACAGATTACGAATGTATTGAAACGGATGGTTGTAGTGTGGAGGCAGGTAGCGAAAACGAAATTGAAGAAGAAACTGAAGCTATTGAGCCGTATCGGTTTGAACCGTATGCAAGCGAAACCGACGAAAACGACACGACAGCCAGCGACACGGGAGAAAGCGAGGACGAATTCGGCGATCGCCTTCTAACCAACGATTGGTATGTGTTTGTTTGGCATTAAAGGAAACTAACAACTATGAACTAGGTTTACAGCATATGAAATACATTTGGCAACAACATGCACTTTGAGAGTGCAGACAGCCCAATTTTCATCAATTAATATATTCTGTAGACATACCCTCATCCGCGCTCTTTTCCTGAAAGCTGATCTGTCCAGTTTTGGAGTTGATGTCAGCAGGCCAGGGAAGCTAGGGTCGATAGGGGGTTTAGCTCGCTCGTCTGCGGGAACAAACTGCCGCCATTTCTTGCCGTGCTACCGAGGTCCTTTGTCCCTGAATTGCTCACACACTCCGGCAGATTCAATGGGGGTCTGGCGGCAGATTTCTTTAACTTTATCGTTGGAAATGCATCTGCTTTGAGTGTCGCAGGATATCCACACATTCTTGCCATGTCTGTCGTAGCATAGCTTTTGTCGGTAAAGTGTGCGGAACAAACGTCCAATTTCTTGCCACTTTCGCATCTTTGGGCCACTGGTGCAACTTGAATCCGTCCCTGTTCGTGTTGTTACACCCTCCGACAACACACCGACGAGGCAAGATGTCTCCAAGGTACGGAAAACAGTCGAAAAAACGGAAAATAGCAGAGCTGATTTGACTCTGGTGATAATGTTCCCCTTTAAGATTTGACCCTTTGGCATTGTTTAACACCAGTATCCAACTTAACAACAATAATGCATTCAGAAAAGACGAAATTCCGATTCATACTTTTAAAAATAGCTTTGAAAACATTGTCGCCGTCATAAATGAGTTTTAAATACTTCTCTTTAAAATGCACTGCATGTGCTTCTGACTTCTTCTGCCTGTTGGAGCTTGTTAAACGACCGACTGACGCATAACTGCCACCAAGTGGTTGGAAGCCGTATTTTAAGTATACTGGACCCTTTACTGCCCTGGAAGAAGCTGCATAATTGCTACTAGGGTTATCATCCCACTTTTCCTGATTGCCATTCTTAAGATTTACTGATGTCTCCAGTTCTGTTTTAGCTTTGTGACCTTGGACTCTTCCTATTAAATCAACTGAAAATGACTTTGTGCTACGGTTATTTACCACTATAATTAGGACACTCGCTCATCAACAATCTATCATAACATGGTGTTGTTTTCGCCCTCAAAATGATAACTTTGTCATTTGCAATGCCTTATTAACTTTAATCAAACCTGTAGCTCAGTGGTGAAACCACTCCTCTGCGATATGCCGTTTGTCAACATAGCAGACAGTGGTTGTTTGCTGGCACCCTCTCGCTCTTTGAGATCGCTGCTGATTGTCAGTATATATCACTGATGTACAGCAAAAAGTCAAAATAAAGAATTGCGGCAGGTTGGAGGTCAATGTGAAGGGAGATGAGCACGCTGGCAGCATGGGGCTCTTTGCTCGTCCATCAGGAGCCCTATATAGCCGCCGTGCTTGCACCCCCCACTCCTGTTCATATGAGCAGAACAAGCAAGTCTGGAGGAATCGTGATGCCCATTTCAATGAAAGTAGGGGGCGGAGGAGTTGCAAAAGGGGGTGTGCAGAGCAGTGAGGGAGAATGATGCCAGTAGAAGCATATACTGTAGAAAACTGCAAGGGCAAGAAAGAGTCTTGCGGTGAGACTGGAGGAAACGTGATGCTCATCTTTAAGCAGACCTTTTGGCTTGCTGGATGGCAAAAGTCAAATTGATTCAGATATACAACTTGAGCATTTCGAATTCCAATGCAGTGCTCATTCTGGATCATACAGCTCCAAGTTAGCAAGTGTTCCTTTTAACCAGAGGTCAGTTCTAATAGTGCATTGTATGCATTGCAAAATCACACACATTTAGCTTCTGAAGGACCATGAGTGTATTACAAAACACAAAACCAGTGAAGTTGGCACATTGTGTAATTTGTAAATAAAAGCAGAACACAATGATTTGCAGATCCTTTTCAACTTATATTCAGTTGAATGGACTGCAAAGACAAAATATTTAATGTTCCAACTGATAAACTTGTTTTTTTTGTGCAAAAAATCATTAACTTAGAATTTAATGCCAGCAACACATTGCAAAAAAGTTAACACAGGGGTATTTTTACCACTGTGTTACATGGCCTTTCCTTTTAACAACACTCAGTAAACGCTTGAAACTGAGGAGACCATTTTTTTTTAAGCTTTTCAGGTGGAATTCTTTCCCATTCTTGCTTGATGTACAGCTTAAGTTGTTCAACAGTCCGGGGGTCTCCGTTGTGGTATTTTACGCTTCATAATGCACCACACATTTTCACAAGGAGTACCAAATGAAAAAAAAAAATCACAGCCAACGAACTAAGTTTGTCATTTCATTGCAGCCGACCTCTAAACGTTAAAACACAGTCAACATAAACAAGCACAACATTGAGCAGTGGAAACGTGGGTTTGTTTACTATCAAGTTTGTATATTTAGTTGTCCATGATCACGTGATCACATCTGCGCTGAACAGCTGCGCGGACAGGGTGTTCAGGGACATGAACACCCTGTCCTCATACCTGAGGAACTGGCGTCTCAAGCTCAGCATTGGTAAGACAACATCTTCAATGTTCCACCTCAACAACATGGAAGCAGCCCGTGAGATGAACATCATGGTGGATAATGCACGGTTACAGTCCCAGCCCGTTCCCACGCACCTTGGTGTGAAGCTTGACAGAACACTGACATTCAAACAACACCTGGTCAGTGCCAAGGAAAAGACAAGTGCCCGTGCCGCCCTAATACGCCGCCTAGCCGGCACCACATGGGGAACCACGATGAAGATACTGCACATGTCCATGCTGGCCCTGGTGTTCTCAGCCGCTGAGTACTGTGTCCCGGTTTGGTGCCGGAGCCCCCATGTACAGAAGTTGGATGTCGCCCTCAACAGCGCCCTGCGGACCGTCTCCGGGTGCCTGCGAGGGACCCCAGTAAACCAACTGCCCGTCCTCGCTGGCATCGCCACGGCAAACATCAGACAAGAAGCAGCCACACTGGACCTCACCTGAAAGGCACAGACCAGCGGATCCCCCCTCCTCCATAAGATCGGAACAGAAACACCACGACGCGTGCGCCTTGAGTCACGGCGCCCCTTTGCCATGCAAGCCCACGAGCTGCTCAGCACAACATTAGCTGCTACTTCCAAGGCCACCTGGGTCAAGACGAGATGGAGAGAACAGTGGAAGTTAGCAGAACCATCCAGGCTGCTGGCTCCTCTTCTGTTAGAAGATAGGGGTCCATCGTCCCTAAGAATGATGTGCTCTGTAGTGACTGTACAAGCCAATACGAGCTTTGAAGTTTCTGCCGCGTATGGGACAGATCAGACCAGGTTGTAATATACATTTTGGCATGACTCTTCTTTCCAGTCTCCTCCTCCTTTTTACAAGTATCATAGATGTTCTTTTCTCCTCATACTTTGTCACTCCTTCACTGACTGCAGTTCTCCATGTTATTCTGTCTTTTGCTAGGTCTTCCCAGTATGTAGTATCTATTTCACATTGTTCACATCTAGGCTGCACCACTACTTCGATGACCCCACAGACGTCTCCAACCAGGAACTGCCCCGGGACAACCCTCAACCGCTTGAGGACCGGCGTCGTACGCTACGGAGCAGCGATGAAGAGGTGGGGACTTGCGGATAGTGCCTCCTGCGAGTGTGGGCACCCAGTAGAGCACATAGTCACTAGTTGCCCCAAACACCGGCCACCGAATGGCGAACAAGGTCTGATTGACCTGGACGATGAGACGTTGACCTGGCTCACTTCAACAGAGTTGCAAGTCTAAAGACACACGACAGAAGAAGAAGCTGCGCGGAGGGTTGAAATGGCGTCCAGCATAGGCGCCGATCTACATTTCTGCCAGTGGGTGCTCGGACGGGCGGTAATTCTGACGCTACTTTTCTGAGCATGTGCGGTTTTTGCTTGGTGGTGAGAAAGAATTTGCCATCAATCCCACGTGGGTGCTCAGCATTGTTCGTGGGTGCTTCGGGTACCCGAAGCACCCACGGGATCGGCGCCTATGCATCTATGGTCTGTGGACAACAATGTTTCTTTTCCCCTAATCTTACTCTATTTGATCCACGTTTATGGTTTTGTTTTAAATTTTTCTCGTTGCACGACCTATTTTTAGTCGCAAATGCGAGTAAGTTGTTCGCACTGTGTACAGTGTGCAACCGTTCCTTTAAGTCACAGGTGTCAAACTCAAGGCCCGGGGGCCGTATCTGGCCCATCACATCATTTTATATGGCCCGCCAACAGGTTGAGGCTAATAACTACACAAATGGAGTGTCACTGACTACTTTTACATCATGTAAATAGTAAATATTTGATGTTATTTACCTTTGTTTCACACGTGTACTGTCTTATTTCTTTCCACATTTATCCAACAAAGTCAGAGTAGTAAGCAGCTGAGATCGCCGCTTTAAGTCCGGCTTTATACTCCTCCGTAAATATGTTTAAAAGAGACCGTCCACTTCTTGTATCCAAATTAAGTTTATAAAACTAATAAACAAACTGCATATAGTTTAAAGGCTACAGCTGAGTAAAAACACTCCAAAATAATTCCACTGATTAGTGTTCAACACAAATGCCCCACAAAATTTGTGCATTTTGAAAGCGCCTTTTATTCTTCTCTCTCTGCTGTCGTGTTTGTTGTAATAAAAATACACAAGAAATAGTCGCCGCAAATATTCCAATGGCGGTCGTGGGTTTGAAATAAGTTTTAGGAAAGCCCAATATTCCAATCAGCGTTCGATAGCACAGCCCGCCACCGAAAAGGTTCCTGGTCAGTTGGAAAATTCCCACCTGGATAGGAGGAACTCCGAAAGGTTCAGAAATAACTAAATCTACCTGGGTAAGTTTTAGGTGGAAACTCAAGGGAAACTTTACCCGGGGAAGTTCCTGAAAAAGTTCCTGCGATGGAAAAGGGCCTATAAACAGCAACCCTGAGATTGATAAAAATGTCGACAGCACAAGTTTAAAATAACTTCATAATAGTGTTATTCAACTGGTGGCCCAGAGGCCAAATCCATCCCAGGAATGAGACCATACCAGCTCCCAGTTCAAAACTTGGAGACAAAAAATCCCCAAAACACTAGAATGCTGTTACATAGAGGAACTTAAACCACTGAATACATTGCATTGATATTTTAAGTTTGCTAGCAAACATAGCACCAGGGTCCAAACTTGTGACAGGCATTCTTTAAGGGACCCCTTGTGTACTGTGATTTACATAAAATGTTGCTGTAGTTCATTTACTTCATATGAAGTCAGTCATGCTTAGTCTCCAGTAGTGTTGTCCTGATACCAAAATGTATTTCGATACTTTTCGTTAATTTGATACTTTTGTAAATAAAGGGGACCACAAAAAATTGCATTAGTGGCTTTATTTTAACACAAAATCTTACGGTATATTCAACATGTTTCTTATTGTAATTTTGTCCTTAAATAAAATAGTGAACGTATGAGACAACTTGTCTTTTACTAGTAAGCAAACAAAGGCTCCTAATTTAGTCTGACGTATGCAGTAACAGTCATTTATCATTCTATTATGTCAAAAGGACAAGTGGTAGAAAATGACTTAATCTACTTGTTCATTTACTCTTAATATCAGCTTACTTTCTCTTTTAACATGTTCTATCTACACTTGTTAAAATGTAATCACTTGTTTGAATGCTTTACATTAGTTTTGGATGATACCACAAATGTGGGTATCAATCCAATACCAAGTAGTTACAGGATCATATTCAAAGGCTTCGTGTCCAGGGACATATTTCCTGGGTTTAAAGAAATAAAAAAAATATTTAATACTTAAAAAAATATTGTAATCATAGTATCGACTAGATACGCTCCTGTACTTGGTATCATTACAGTGGATGTTAGGTGTAGATCCACCCATGGCGTTTGTTTACATTGTGACGCCGTGAGCTACGGTGTGTAGTGAAGCATGTTTAGCTATTCCTCATCCTGCAGGGATACTTTAAAATGTACTGTCGCCACGGAGGAGAGGATGAGTGATTTAGGAATAGCTACAACACTGCAGACCACGGATGGACTTTAGCCACTCGCCAGCCATGTCTTAAAGCACCTCTTCCTGAGGGCGATTGTGTGCTGCCGAACAAGCTCGTAAACCAGCAATGCCAGGATGGGGGACCAGTACTTTTAGAGGCAGTATAGTACAGAATATCAATTAGTATCATACAACCTTAGTAGCCAGTGTTCAAGGTTCCATTACAGGTCATCTTTCAGAGTTTTTAGTGAGTTAGGGTGGAGAATTACAAGAATCTCATTTTAGCATCAAATCCTTTAACATTAGTGCTGTCAGATCTTTGACTAGCTTTTTTGTACCAGAAGGTCCTTAAAAAGCAGCAGGGCACCCATGTAATGTTGACATTAGACCAAAATCAAAGTGTCTACTGCAGAGGTGACTGGTTCTCAGGAATATAAAGGGTGAGAGAAGTTACTAGCTTTCTGGAAATTAACTCTTAAAACTATTCGGTTGGATATCCCTGCTCTGTACGTAAGCATAGACTTTCAGAACCATCCAATTATTTCTGGCCACAAATTAGTTCAGTTAGTGCTTTCGCACACAAGGCGGTCACCTTCACATTAGAAATGCCACACTGCAACAGAGTACTTTTCAGCAAGCCTTTATTAAAAGTCATGACCAGCTTGCAGTAATAAGTCATCTTTTCCAAGACCTCGGTGGAGTCAGAATCACCTCATGGCTTGATACCAAAGCCCCCGGGCTTTGAGACTTCACTACAGCCAGAGAACGACCTGTGTGACGATGGGACATAATGCTCAACTTCTTGGAGACAAAACATTTTGAGGCCATCTTTCACATCAATGTTACTCACGTTGTCTACGGCATGGTTGCTCACAGGAGTGTGTGCTGCTTTCATAGCACACAGCTATGGAACAGTGGATGAAGACCTGGGGAGTTCAGAAATAAGATCTACTGCAACACTAGGTTTTAAGCACATTGTGAGCAAGGAAATCTGTCAACTATGCATCTAATGTCATTGTTCTTCTTGGTAATACAAAGATTAAAGTTGCATTACCCTATCTTTCTGAGGGCTGAAGGTGTCTTGATCCACAAAGGAGAACATCTTGAAGATGAAACGTTTATAATGGCTCGGGTAGTGAAGGCCGGAGGATCCATGCACAGGCACCAAAGTGGTCTGGTAGCGGTCATCATGGTAGGGACAACTGCACAGACATAAAATGCATCCTTAAATTAAGAACAATCAGGGAAAAATGATCCAAGTGGAAAATACACATACCCATTTACTAGGATATCCCACTGGGGCAGGCTCTGAGGATTAGGGGTTGTTGTGGCCCAGCAGTGCTCCAGGTTCAAGATAATGTTGGGGTCTGCCTTCTCGAGAATGTGCACCTCAACATACACTGGGTCCCTCAGCACTTTGGTGACTGGGTAGTCTGTTGCGGTGTAGAAGGAGCTGTACGCTGCCTCTTCTGGAAGGAGAGTGGAACTTAGATGCGGTGATTAAACAACTTTTATAAGACAGTGGTACTCACCCGCCACACAGCCCTTTGAGAGACACACTCCATTGCCCAGTCTGAGCTCCACTCTGAGGGCTCCGGCAGCAGCGACCGACCCAGGTGGGGGAATCGTGTTTACTTCCATGATCAGAGCCTCCACGGCGGTGCCTAAGTATCTACACTGGAAGAGCAACCTGTTGGCAGGGAGAACAGGCCAGTTGATTGTATACTATATTCTAAAATAGTGGTTCTCTAGGGGTACGTGAGATTTTTTTTTTTTTTTTTTTAAATATTCTAAAAAATAGCAACAATTCAAAAATCCTTTAAATATATTTATTGAATAATGCTTCAACAAAATATAAATGTAAGTTCATAAACTGATCAAATCAAGTAGGCTATTCCATTCATTACCATAAACCCATAGTTTCTCCCATGCCATGATGGTTTGACCCTCACTAAAATCCATCCATCCATTTTCTACCGCTTATTCCCTTTGGGGTCGCTAATAACTGAAAAGAAATGCAATGGCATATTCAGTGTTGACAGCTACATTCTTTTGTGGACGTGTTCCATAAATATTGATGTTAAAGATGTATTTTTTTGTGGACATGTTCCATAAATATTGATAAAGATTTTTTTTTGTGAAGAAATGTTTAGAATTAAATTCATGAATCCAGATGGATCTCTATTCCAATCCCCAAAGAGGGCACTTTAAGTTGATTACTTGTGTAGAAATCTTTATTTATAATTGAATCACTTGTTTGTTTTTCACCAAGTTTAGTTATTTTATATATTTTTTTCCAAATAGTTCAAGAAAGACCACTACAATCTAGCAATATTTTGCACGGTTATACAATTTAACAAAATCAGAAAATGATGACAGTGCTGTATTTGACTTTTCTCTTTTTTTCAACCAAAAAGCTTTGCTCTGATTAGGGGGTACTTGAATTTAAAAAAAAATCACAGGGGGTACATCACTGAAAAAAGGTTGAGAACCACCGTTCTAAAACAGCGGTCCCCAACCTTTTTGCAACACCGATCGGTTTAATGTAGGCATTACTTTCAGGGACCGGCTTTCCACTTATGCCAGATAAATACAACAAACATAAGTGCATGAAAGATTCAACTCACTATAGTGCTGAATTAGTGGGAGCCCTTGGTTTCTTTGCAATGAGATGCAGATGGAAATCAGCCTTTGGCTACAATCACATCTATATTTTTATGTTCATTAATGTGCATTGTATCATGTCAAATTTATACAAAAATATAACCAATGGAAAATTCCTGTGAGTTTTATGGTACATATATAAACAAGCTTATTGTAGTGTCTCGTGGGACAGGGGAAAGTTAAGTCAGAAAATGCAGTAGTTTATAAATCTAATGTTTCTGTGGCACGGTAGCAAATGTGTCACGAACTGGTGGTTGGGGACCACTGTTCTAGAAAACCTATCAAGTGCTGTGGACTGATTAATTACCACCTGTTCCACATAGCTGACGACTTCAGAAAATTTGAGACTGATTTTAATCAGTATAACATTTCTAAATATGTATTGATATGCTTTGGCACAAACTGCTCTACAGTCACTTTTATAACTGAGTCAGTTTGCAATATGTTCCATTCGGCTAGAGTTTCCAGATTGCAAATGATACCACACCTCACCCTCTACAAAAGTCTAGAAAAATCTTAGTCATTACTGATATTTCCTCCCCTCCCTAAAGTTGGCCCACCATAAGCCAGATTGACAAAACATTTCCCACAAAGCAATGTACTTTACAAAACACCAGCTTCACTTTTAGGAGACTGGTTGAAAAACATGGCTGCCATCGTTGCAAGGAAGGGGCACAGGCAGGACTTCGCAACCATTACTTGAGCATTTGTCCGATTCTAAAACTGAGGACATTTCAAAGCATTTTTTAAAACCCAACCAATTGACCATACCTCTGATGCTAGACATTAGCCATCTTATTTCTAACCATCCACTGCAACACAATGTTCATTTACTCACTCAAAATGGCTGTCCCTGGTGATGGAGCCTCTGGGGCCGATTCCCACATCATACGAGGACGACATGTGGTTCTCATAAACCACATAACCATCTTCCTCCTGCTGGGAAACATTGCAAAAAGACACTCCCATATGATCAGATATATTTCAAGCTAAAACATGACTTAAAAGCTAAACTCCCCACCTACCTTGACCGTAGTGCCACACAGGGTCATGGCAAACTGAAAGATGGCGAAAGTGGAGCTGACGTCAACAGCACTGCATGAGGGGTCGTTGGTTTCCAGCAGGCTGACGGAATTCACATCCACAGGGGGCAATGTGGACTCCCGAGCCACCACCACCACAAACTGTCCGTCTTTAGTACACTGCACGGTCACTGGCAAGAAATAAAAAAAGTTAAGATTTGTCTGCTATGTTACAAAAATGCAAAGACTTTACCCGCTTTGCCGTAGTAGCACTGCCTTCCATCATGGCAGCAGTTGATCTCGGCACACTGTTGGTTGGTGATCCCCGAGTTGCCGCACAGGATCCTCTCACCCTGCTCCACTTGGCATCTGTCAAAGTGACCCTCAGGTGGATGGGAGACTTTTGTCGGTGGCTGAGGCAGCCGTGCAAGAGAGTCATATTTATTCAGCGCTCCGGTATACTGGCGCTGAGCCACAGCAACATCACCGGCTAACACAACTGCAATCACCACCAACACGCCGAAAGGACAGCCAGAAAGAGCCATAATGGTGCATGCAACCACTCCAGACTTTGGCTACAAGGGCTTAGTCCTCAGACACAGGCTTTTATACATAATTGATGGCTGCCAAGTTGGCTGTGAGCTCCGCCTCTCATCATTAGGAGTTAATCAGACGGCAGCCCTGTGGAGTTGTTCGTCTGGGGGTTGACAGGTGCACAATTTTTTTTTTTTTCTTTTTTTTTTTAAAGTCATTCTGTGACTACTGATTCAAAGATGAGGTTTGAATGTCATTGTTTTGTGTATTTTCGTGTGCCACCAGGATTTTTTTGTAATTCTTTCAAGGATTTTACACATAAAATTAATATAAAATATTGTTTAAATATAAATAGGCATGTCAAAGTTTTGATTTGACCCTGCATTTTCCAAAAATGTTCAAAAGTTCAACTTTAGCATCTCAGAATTTTTGTCAAATGTTATTTAATTTTAACCTAATTTAATGCTCTCATGCCAAAAAAATTATAACAATTTGCATTTGATCCACATTGTGCATTTGGGAGCAACTAAGATTTAACCCTGTTGTTTGCTAAATTTGCACATTTTTATGAGATATAAGAATGGTTCAATAAACTAGAAAAAATTTTAACTCTGTGTGATATTAGGTCCATCCTAAAATAACAATAACTTTACAGTCTAGGTTTGAGTTCAATTTTAAAGGTAAACTAAAATACTTAAAAACAGAAAATGATACCCTGGACTCTACGGTTCTATCAGGAAAAACTCACACTTAGGGGCCCAAAAACGTCCCCACAGAAAAAGTGCTATAAAAATCATATAAATGTAATTGTATTTCCCATTTTGGAATATTTATATTTTTATGACATTTTGGACATAACTATACCCAATTTTTAACGCTGAAAATACAAACTATGAATTAGAAAGTGCAGATTGGAATGCTTAGGGAGAATTTTTGAAGTTTTGTATATGTCAATAAATTACTAAAACTTATTTGCAAATTTTAGGGTTACATGATTAATCGATTAAATAGATCAATTTGATTAGAAAAATGTATATTCTGTTGCTTTATTTAATCATTTATTGAGTGTAACTGATAAAACATTCTAAAATTTGGACCGCATGGAATGCCCAGAACTTTAAAAACACGGACATAGTTTCTGCACAACCACTGCAATAGAGTGCAGCAGATAACTTTTTTTTAAAATATTTAATAGTTATTAAAGCATACATGTCAAAAGTGCAATTTCAATGTTGACCGCATGCATTTATTAAACAAAAATAATTAAGTCAAACAGAAGAATCGCTGCTTATTTAAACTATTTTTTTTACCGAAATGTACATTCAAGCTATAAAATGTGTTTTATGCAATTACTCAATTAATCAAACAAATCCTAAATAATCAATAGCTGCAACCCTTGCTAATATAATGTATTTAAATGCAATAATACAGGTGTGTCCAAAGTGTGGCCCGGGGACCATTTGAGTTTTATTGGTCCGCCACATATTGTCTGAATAAAATCAAGCGCAAAAACAACAGTAAAAAATGTAAGACAAAAGAGAAAAAATACCATATGTGCTGTAGTGAGAAAAAGCTGAAATGTTGATACTAATAAGTTTTTAAGTTAATATGTTTTTTTCTTTAAATTTACAGTATATAATGTCTCTTTTTTTAGTATTTTGTTTACATAATACAAAAATATCAAAATTCCCTCCACATGCTTTCATTTTTTGGTAGAAAAAGTCAGACTACTTCAGTAATGCAACAAAAATTACAAGAGAGTGTATAGTGCCACTCGTGGTTATATATGTCATTTCATGAAGAAAATCCCTGGATGGTTAAAAAGTAGAGATGTCCGATAATATCGGCCTGCCAATATTATCGTCCGATAAATGCGTTAAAATGTAATATCGGAAATTATCGGTATCGTTTTTTTTATTATCGGTATTGTTGCTGTTTTTTGTTTTTGTTTTTTGGGTTGTTTTTTTTTAATTAAATCAACATAAAAAACACAAGATACACTTACAATTAGTGCACCAACCCAAAAAAACCTTCCTCCCCCATTTACACTCATTCACACTCATTCACACAAAAGGGTTGTTTCTTTCTGTTATTAATATTCTGGTTCCTACATTATATATCAATATATATATCAATACAGTCTGCAAGGGATACAGTCCGTAAGCACACATGATTGTGCGTGCTGCTGGTCCACTAATAGTACTAACCTTTAACAGTTAATTTTACTAAATTTCATTAATTACTAGTTTCTATGTAACTGTTTTTATATTGTTTTACTTTATTTTTTATTCAAGAATTTTTTTTAATTTATTCATCTTATCTCATTTATTTTTTATTTTTTTTAAAGTACCTTATCTTCACCATACCTGGTTGTCCAAATTAGGGACAATAATGTGTTAATTCCACGACTGTATATATCGGTTGATATCGGTATCGGTTGATATCGGTATCAGTAATTAAAGAGTTGGACAATATCGGAATATCGGATATCGGCAAAATGCCATTATCGGACATCCCTATTAAAAAGTAATTATTATTTTAGTAAATAATATGTTTGCCAGGCATTTTTTTCCTGTGTATTAATAAAGGTGTCAAACCTCTCTCACACATCCAGATGTATGGGCGCTACACCCAGGAGCTGGGTGTTTACGCCAAGGAGGAAGCTGCTCGCCTACGGGATGGCGGCGTACGGAATGGCGGAGGACTGCGGCGGAACACCAGCGTCCGGAGTCGCGCCGTGGACTTGCAGGAGTACGGGAAAGACCCGTGTGCAAAGTGCCAGTGTGAGTCATCTTAAAAATATTTTTTTATCTTTGGTCAGATGCTTGATTTTAGGGTCAGGAGTCATAGGTATTGGCATGCAGCCATTGGCAGTTATAATGTTAGCGTGTGGGCTTTGAGTTGTCCCTTGTTTATCATGGTAATTGGTTCCGTGCATGACCACGATAAACTAATTTCCAGAATCATTAATTATAAATCAAAAACATTTTCATATCTGCAGCATAAAAATCTTTATATCTTTACATCCCTTATAACATAATGAAAGCCTTCAAGACATTAAGTAACACCCTTTAGTCAACTTTCCAGTCCTTTAAATCCAACAAAGTAATGCTGCCTGACACTTAGCCAATTAGTGTCCCTGATACTGAGCAGTGTGCTCTGATTGGTTTGGTTTTCTCTTGTGGCCTATACTACTGTATAGAGATGTCCGATAAATGCTTTAAAATGTAATATCGGAAATGATCGGTATCGTTTTTTTAATTATCGGTATCATTTTATTTTTTTTATTTTTTTATTTATTTATTAAATCAACATAAAAAACACAAGATACACTTACAATTAGTGCACCAACCCAAAAAAACTCCCTCCCCCATTTACACTCATTCACACAAAAGGGTTGTTCCTTTCTGTTATTAATATTCTGGTTCCTACATAATATATATATATCTATATATATCAATACAGTCTGCAAGGGATACAGTCCGTAAGCATACATGATTGTGCGTGCTGCTGGTCCACTAATAGTACTAACCTTTAACAGTTAATTTGACTCATTTTCATGAATTACTAGTTTTTATGTAACTGTTTTTATATTGTTTTACTTTCTTTTTTATTCAAGAAAATGTTTTTAATGTATTTATTTTATTTTATTTTATTATTATTTTTAAAAAGTACCTTATCTTCACCATACCTGGTTGTCCAAATTAGGCATAATAATGTGTTAATTCCACGACTGTATATATCAGTATCGGTTGATATCGGTATCGGTAATTAAGAGTTGGACAATATCGGAATATCGGATATCGGCAAAAAAGCCATTATCGGACATCCCTACTACTGTAGTATTAATATTTTTTGTTCATTTAGCCATGTTTTGCTTGAAAATGCTTACCGTATTTTTCGGACTATAAGGCGCACTTAAAATCATTTCATTTTCTCAAACATCGACAGTGCGCCTTATAACCCAGAGCGCCTAATGTACGGAATTATTCTGGTTGTGCTTACCGACCTCGAAGCAATTTTATTTGGTACATGGTGTAGTGATAAGTGTGACCAGTAGATGGTAGTCTCACATAAGAGACACGTGTAGACTGCAATATGATGGCAGTCACACATAAGAGATACGTGTAGACTGCAATATGACGCCAGTAAACAACACCAAAACTTTAAATGTTCCATTGAAAATAAAGAACATTACATACGGCACTCAGAAATCTGTCAAAATGTTTTAGTACGACTTTGAAGCCGCACCGCTTGATGGATTGTCGGCCTATCACGGCTACCGTAGTCAGATATACAAGTATTACTATGGTGTGTGTACAAGGACCGCAAAATGGCACCCGTTAGAAGACATATTATCTGGCGTTTTGTTTCACAACATTATCAAATACATGCACCTGGGGATAAGTTGATTGGCAACACTAAATGGTCCCTAGTGTGTGAATGTGAGTGTGAATGTTGTCTGTCTATCTGTGTTGGCCCTGCGATGAGGTGACTACGTGTCTAGGGTGTACTCCGCCTTCCGCCTGAATGCAACTGAGATAGGCTCCAGCACCCCCCGCAACCCCGAAAGGGACAAGCGGTAGAAAATGGATGGATGGATGGATGCAAAACCAACTTTTCTTACCGTCTGGTACCTGCTGATGTGTATTTGAGATCTGCATAAGCCCTGAAAATTTCCGGTGCACCTTTTGTATGAAAAAAGACCTGAATAGACCCGCTCATCGACAGTGCGCCTTATAATCCGGTGCGCCCTATGGTCCAGAAAATTCCGTAATTTAGGCCAAAACGTATATAGGATGTGCTAATATGTGAATATTTGAAGCGTGATGTGGCGAGGGACGACTGTATATCAAAGATTTTTAACTAGTGAGTCGCAGCTCTTTGATTGTCATGTAACAACGCTCTTGCTAACCGCTAGTGTAAGTAAGCAGCAAGTGCCACACTCGTCGACGCCGTAAGAGCTGTGCTGGACCATGAGTCGACAGCCTGTGGCTTTTAGAACATTGGCTAGAATTGCTCGAGTTTACTCTTGCAGTAATTAGTGGGCACTTATTTGGGGTCACTGGTTCGAGCCTGGCAAATGTAGGGCTGCACTGCAAAGGATAACCATTGTCACACTAGCGCGCCGTGGTGTGCCGTCATGGCCAGCAAGGCCTTCTCTGCTGGCCTAACAACCAGAAATCATGATCATAATTAAAGATAAAAGTAATTTTTAATTTACTTTCCCTAAATATTTAAAAGTATTCATATTCTCTTCATGTCATATTATGCTCCTTCCAGTGCTTTTGTTTTTAGGTTATAGAGTTTTTATCCAATCAGAATTCAGCTAGCTTATGTTGCCATGCTGTACCAAATCTGCCCGGGGCCTTCAGAATCAACAATGCGGGCGTCCGTGCACTGGAAGTGAACGGGCACATTCAGTTGATAGATAATTGCAATAGCCAATCAGATCACAAGTTGTTGTCAGTAAGGCCTTCTAGCTGGCCTCACGTTGAACGTGACATTTACGCGTCCTGTGATTGGATACTCACCGGGATCGTTAGCAGATTAATTTGAGAACACACACAGTTGATAGACAGTTGCGATAACCAATCAGATCACAAGTTGTTGACAGTAGCCAATCTAGGCAGCCTGATGTTAACGAGACTGTGATTGGATACTCACTTGTCATTCCAAAGTGAGAATCCAATCACAAGTTGCAATTTAGCAGTAAGCAGGAAGTGTTGACCCACAAAGAAAGAGAACAAAACGTTGATTAGGTGGCAGATATATATTTGCAAGGTCATTTTCAAGAAGGATATTTAAAGAGAAACTACATCTTGTGAGACGATGTCGGCGATGAAATAGGGAAATGCCTGCCATTTCCACTCGAATCAGCCGACGATGAGTGGTACCACTGGCTTATACGGCGCGGAATGGGAGCTACAAATTGTGAGTTCAAATATTTTATTTCTTTATTTTTTTTCACATTTAATGTTTTTTTGCAATTTTAATTTTGACACTACCACATAAGATATGTTTTAATTGCTAATGCAGGTTTATTGATTTTTAAATGCGCCAGAAAATAACCCGTTTTGTACACTGTTGGTGGTGATTCAATACTCAGTAGTGTGTAAATGTGTTTCTGTATAGTATTTCTCCAGCAATAGTCATGTGATGACACAAATTATGGTATTTTGAGAGGTAATCATTGAAGGCCTAGGTGGGAAACGCACGGCCCGCCACTGCTAGCGCGTGTATGTGATTTTCTTGTAAATTAGCATTGAGCTAGCGTATTTACTTAAATGCATTTTGGTGACAAATAATTGTGTATATTCTGTAAGTTATAATTGATTTCTGTGACACTTTTTGTTCAAATCATTTCTGAGTTATCGTTCCTGAAGTGTTTATGACGCTTGCTTTGTGGAAATGTGGATTTCAGAAGTGTGTGATAATGATGATAGAGAAATTATTTTATTTTTCACTGCAAAATAACAAAATGAACAATCAAGGCCGTTTTCAAGGCTTTGACTTGTCTCCATTCAATGGTGTTACATTATTTTTGGACATTTAAAAGTGCAGGTAACAAAAAGTGCCTTATGAAAAACGACATCCATTGCTGGCACCCTGTTATTTTGCACCACGTCAATTTCAAGCTTCTCTATCTTTTCATTAATGATTAGATATTTCAAAAGTTTCTGCTATTTTATTACCTGACACCTTTTATGTTAGCTACTTCTCTTTGTTTTTAATGTCTATTTTCTATTTTCTGCTGGATTTACTCTCTATTTTATGCTGCAGCTGTCACATATACTGTAATATTGTACATGGCAATGGTTATATAGTGTACATATGATATAGACATAATATAATACAATATATATGAATATATTATATACTGTACATATAATGTGTAAATATTACCTATATATGTTATATTTTATATTGCTATATTTAGTGTATTTATACCTGCATTGTCCTTTCCATCCTTACACTTTCCATCATTGTAACTGAGCTACTGTGTGGAACAATTTCCCTTGTGGATCATTAAAGTTTGTCTAAGTCTAAATCTATTTTGGGGGCTGCTTGTCTTAAATTTGAGACGTTTTTAACGACCTACTGCGAAAAAGTGCTTGTCAAAGTTCGTTTATATATGATATATATATGACACACATATATATATATATATATATATATATATATATATATATATATATATATATATATATATATTTTTTTTTTTTTTTACACTGTTGTGAGGGAAGGTGGTGTAAAAACACCAGCCTGTGGGCGTACGATATCTTACTAAAGTAGAGCAGAGGCGAGCTACCTGAGAGAGAGATGTGACCATGATTAGATGCGACTGATCTGAGCAATGACCTCTATTCAAGCAGCCTGTCTCAGTTGTCCGACAAGGACAGACCCTTCTTCTGGCTGGTCCATTGTCTCCAAGTGTGTGTGTGTGTGTGTGTGTGTGTGTGTGTGTGTGTGTGTGTGTGTGTGTGTGTGTGTGTGTGTGTGTGTGTTGTGTGTATGCCAGGGATATTTGCTCTGCTGAACGTGTTCTATTGCAGGTGTTGTGTTGTTTGTGCAGCGACCTCATCTGTCAGAATATTTTGTGCATTGTTTTATGATCAGACAAGAAAGTGGCACCACTTAAGCCTTCATACTTAGTGACAATAATATCTGTGAATTCACCAGATTAGCTGGGTCAGGTCATTCCCTTAATCAAACAAGCATTTTTATGGAAATATGCGCATAGACCAGTGGTTCTTTACCTGGGTTCGATCGAACCCTAGGGGTTCGGTGAGTCGGGCTCAGGGGTTCGGCGGAGGTCAAGACACACCCGACTCATCGTGTAAATAAAAACTTCTCCCTATCGGCGTATTACGGATACGGCAAAAGCAGAAGTCAGACTGATTTGCAGGTGTGTAATTTGTTGTGAGTTTATGCACTGTGTTGGTTTTTTTCTTTGAACAAGGTGATGTTCATGCACGGTTCATTTTGTGCACCAGTAAAAAACACCTGGTAACACTTTAGTATGGGGAACATATTCACCATTAATTAGTTACTTATTAACATGCAAATTAGTAACATATTGGCTCTTAACTAGTCATCATTAAGTACTTATTAATACCTTATTCGGCATGGACTTATTATAACCCTAACCCTCTAACCCTGGCCCGAACCCTCTAACCCTAACTCTAACCAAATAACTCTAAATTAAGTCTTTGTTTCTTAGAATATGTTCCCCTAGTTTCCAAATAACTCTAAATTAAGTCTTTGTTACCTAGAATATGTTCCCCATTCTAAAGTGTTACCAAAAACTTAGAACTTTGTCTTGAATTTGAAAAAAAAACATTTTATTTTTCACTAAAGAAGGGTTCGGTGAATGCGCATATGAAACTGGTGGGGTTCGGTACCTCCAACAAGGTTAAGAACCACTGGCATAGACAATATGGACAAAAATCTCGTGACACAGACCTTAATCAAAGTTGTCGTGAACTAGAGTTGGGTTAGACACCTTCATTTTGACTTAAAGGACCCATCCATCCATCCATCCATCCATTTTCTACCACTTATCCCTTTCGGGGTCGCGGGGGGTGCTGGCGCAAAGGACCCATCGCATCCAAATGACCAACATTTCAGTGACAAGTTGTCTTTATGTACAAAACCCAAAACCAGTGAAGTTGGCACGTTGCGTAAATGGTAAATAAAAACAGAATACAATGATTTGCAAATCCTTTTCAACTTATATTCAATTGAATACACTGCAAAGACAAGATATTTAAGGTTAAACATTTTTTTTGCAAATAATCATTAACTTGGAATTTAATGGCAGCAACACATTGCAAAAAAGTTGGCACAGTGTTCACCACTGTGTTACATGGCCTTTCCTTTTAACAACACTCAGTAAACGTTTGGGAACTGAGGAGACCAATTTCTGAAGCTTTTCAGGTGGAATTCTTTCCCGTTCTTGCTTGATGTACAGCTTAAAGTGTTCAACAGTCCGGGGTCTCCGTTGTCGTATTTTACGCTTCATAATGCGCCACACATTTTAAATATGAAATAAGGACCGGATGTTGCCATCATTATTGATGAAAAGTTGTCCTATCTAGTGCAACAAGTTAAAAAAAATAAGGATTATCAGATGAATTATGATATACTATCATCCTTTCTGTCGGCATGCACTTTAAACTTGTCTGGGTTGATAAATAGGCGTGTCCCGAAAAAACAAGTATCGAATCAAATCGGCTTGCACCTAAAATGTAATGTAATGTTATACAAATGTAAATATCAGCAGTCTCTGAGAGTGTACTTGTGCAAAGCTGGACAACCAGTTGACATCTAAATGTCACACATGGTTGTTTTTTTCTTGTACTTTAGTGAAGTCATTTTCAAAAGTAAAACATGGTAGGCCATAGGCTACCAGGACCTAGCAGCTACACAACAGCTACGCACAAAGTAGCACACAAGCTAGACGTGAATTGAACAATTGCACAGTCTGAAACACCACATTTGTCAATATAAACAAGTATAAGAAATTTTTGTTGCATATTACTTACACATACAAAGTCTCCAGGGCAAAGGGGTATCTATCCAGTACCAAACGTGTCCGCATCATTTAACTTACTGCATCATGACTCAAACTTAATTTAGGAATTCATTAATGGTGTTTAGGTGTTGCTTAAAAAACAAATTACTACTCCACTTCAATTTAATGACAACATAAGTCTGTCATAAGGTTAGTGTTTTTCATGCCTGCCAGTGTTCTCTGAGCAATTTCTTTTGATCAAGCTTTATTTTAACATTCCACAATACAAAATAATACAAATATGTACTATTATTCATATACAATGTTGGCGTTGTTTACTTGAGTCATATTGCAGTCTACACGTATCTCTTGTGTGTGACTGCCATCATGGTGCAGTCTACACGTATCTCTTATGTTTGACTGCCATCTACTGGTCACACTTATCATTTCACCATGTACCAAATAAAATTGCTTTGAAGTCGATGAGCAAAACCAAAATGATGCCGTTCATTAGGCGCACTGGGTTATAAGGCGCACTGTCGAGTTTTGAGGGGGGAAAAAAGATTTTAAGTGCGCCTTATAGTCTGGAAAATACAGTAGTTCAAGACATACTATAGTTAAATAACGTAAATAAGAAAGGATAACATTTTTTATTTTATTAGTCCCTAATTTAATACATTTTGGGGGATAAACCACGGGCTGGGCAGCACGGTGGAGCAGGGGTTAGTACGTGTGCCTCACAATACAAAGGTCCTGGGTTCGATCCTGGCCTCGGGATCTTTCTGTGTGGAGTCTACATGTTCTCCCCGTGACTACTCGGGTTCTCTCCGGGTACACCGGCCTCCTTCCACCTCCAAAGACATGCACCTGGGGATAGGTTGACTGGCAACACTAAATTGGCCCTAGTGTGTGAATGTGAGTGTGAATGTTGTCTGTCTATCTGTGTTGGCCCTGCGATGAGGTGGCAACTTGTCCAGGGTGTACCCCGCCTTCCGCCCATGTGCAGCTGGGATAGGCTCCAGTACCCCTGCAACCCCAAAAGGGACAAGCAGTAGGAAATAGATGGATGTAAACCACGGGCCAATAAAAATACATACTGGGCACAGAAATGGCTCCCAGACCACCCTTTGGACACTCACGCTGTAGTTCAAGCGTTCCTATCAATAATGACATGCTTCTCCACAGGTGTACTTTCCCATAAGTGACAGCTTGATCCGTCTGTTTGCCCTTGTGTCCAGTGATCTGATTCAAGCAGGATGGATAGATTGCGCCGCAGGTGAACGTGTCTCTAAATCAAAGCCTCGCCACAACCCGTTTGTTTTTATGGGCTCCATTTAAAACCATCACCAGCCTGGCCAAAAACTGATTTGTGGTCTGGACACGTTGTATTTTTAGACTCCTGCTTCAGGAGGCTTGAGGGCACCTCAGCTGTTGCGTCTGTTGTTAGGTAAGACGAGCAAAATTTGACTGTGGAAGTTTGTGTTTCCCTCCAGTGTGTGTGTGGGAACGACATCTTTGCGGAGGCTGGACTACTGTACGTTTGTGCACTTTGATGAGTAACCAGAGCTGCAGCTTTTGGGACGAGGGCAGCCCACGCGTACGACTCTGCACTCTTTGTGTGGTGCTGAAACCATGCACCGGCTCCTTTTTGTCTTGCACACATCTCCCATCTTCCAGTGGAGTGTGAGATAAAAACACAATCTATCAGAAGGAACTTGTACATGGACCCACTGAGCGTGTCTGCACGTACAGTGTGGGCAACCTGCCATGCAGCAGGTGCCTTGACTGTAGGGCAGCGTGGCTTCTCATGCGATGAGTTCTGTCCCACATCCCTGGGGGGAGGCGAGCTGTCTCCCATCGTGACCCGAATCCCTCTCTGCCGCTGTCCTAGTCCCCATTCAGGCTATTTCCGTCTGTCAACTGATGTCATGTGACACAAACAAGCTAGAATGCCATTAAAGCACAGACCGACTTGAGTTTGCTTATTTGTTTGTTAGTTTTGATTGATTGATTGAGACTTTTATTAGTAGGTTGCACAGTGAAGTACATATTCCGTACAATTGACCACTAAATGGTAACACCCGAATAAGTTTTTCAACTTGTTTAAGTTGGGGTCCACTTAAATTGATTCATGATACAGATATATACTATCATATATACCAGTGGTTCTCAACCTTTTTTCAGTGATGTACCCCCTGTGAACATTTTTTTAATTCAAGTACCCCTTAATCAGAGCAAAGCATTTTTGTTTGAAAAAAAGACATAAAGAAGTAAAATACAGCACTATGTCATCAGTTTCTGATTTTTTAAATTGTATAGTAGTGCAAAATATTGATCATTTGTAGTGGTCTTTCTTGAACTATTTGGAAAAAAGGATAGAAATAACTAAAAACTTGTTGAAAAATAAACAAGTGATTCAATTATAAATAAAGATTTCTACACATAGAAGTAATCATCAACTTAAAGTGCCCTCTTTGGGGATTGTAATAGAGATCCATCTGGATTGATGAACTTAACTCTAAACATTTCTTCAAAAAAAAAGAAATCTTTAACATCAATATTTATGGAACAACACAAAAAATCTAGCTGTCAACACTGAATATTGCATTGTTGCATTGTAATGAATGGAATAGCCTACTTGATTTGATGTTCAGTTTATGAACTTACATTCATATTTTGTTGAAGTATTATTCAATACATATATTTATAAAGGATTTTTTAATTGTTGCTATTTTTAGAATATTTAAAAAAAATCTCACGTACCCCTTGGCATACCTTCAAGTACCCCCAGGGGTACGCGTACCCCCATTTGAGAACCACTGATATATAGCAGGCTATTGTTAGCTTCATGGACACCATGGACAGTTCCTTTAACGCCATAGTGACCTAGCCATCAAGTTCTATGAAATGCAGGCCTGGGCAATTATTTTAACTCGGGAGCCAAATTTAGAGGAAAAAATTTGTCTGGGGGCCGGTATATCACATTTTTAGGAACACTAATATAAAACCTAACAATATTGTGTGATTGAATGCTAAAAACATTATGACAGAAATTGAATTTTACAGTTTTTAACTGAATTGGACACCCAGAATGTACATGAAAATAAAGAATGTGGGATTTACAATATTAACTATGAACGATAAAACACTGAATATTGACAACATATGAACGTCACACCCCTATCGATCAGCATATTTTACAATCAAGCGAAACGCAACGAAAATGCAACAGACACAGCGAAATATGAACGCGAAGGGTAAAAAAAAACCCACCTGCTATCTGATATAGAGTCGTGGTCAAAAGTTTACATACACTTGTCATGGCTGTCTTGAGTTTCCAATAATTTCTACAACTCTTATTTTTTTTGTGATAGAGTGATGGGAGCACATACTTGTTGGTCACAAAAACATTCATGACGTTTGGTTCTTTTATGAATTTATTATGGGTCTACTGAAAATATGACCAAATCTGCTGGGTCAAAAGTAAACATACAGCAATCGTAATATTTGGTTACATGTCCCTTGGCAAGTTTCACTGCAATAAGGCGCTTTTGGTAGCCATCCACAAGCTTCTGGTTGAATTTTTGACCACTCCTCTTGACAAAATAGGTACAGTTCAGCTAAATTTGTTGGTTTTCTGACATCAATCAATCAATCAATCAATCAATCAATCAATCAATCAATATATGTTTATTTATATAGCCCTAAATCACAAGTGTCTCAAAAAGCTGCACAAGCCACAACGACATCCTCGGTACAGAGCCCACATAAGGGCAAGGAAAAACTCACCCCAGTGGGACGTCGATGTGAATGACTATGAGAAACCTTGGAGAGGACCGCATATGTGGGTAACCCCCCCACCCCCTCTAGGGGAGACCGAATGCAATGGATGTCGAATGGGTCTGACATAATATTGTGAGAGTCCAGTCCATAGTGGATCCAACATAATAGTAAGAGTCCAGTCCATAGTGGGGCCAGCAGGACACCGTCCCGAGCAGAGACGAGTCAGCAGCGCAGAGATGCTCCCAACCGATGACATGGATTTGTTTCTTCAGCATTGTCCACACGTTCAAGTCAGGACCTTGGGAAGGCCATTCTAAAACCTTCATTCTAGCCTGATTTAGCCATGCCTTTACCACTTTTGATGTGTGTTTGGGGTCATTGTCTTGTTGGAAGACACAACTGCGCCCAAGATCCAACCTCCAGGCTGATGATTTTAGGTTGTCCTGAAGAATTTGGAGGTAATCCTCCTTTTTCATTGTCCCATTTAATCTATGTAAAGCACCAGTTCCATTGGCAGCAAAACAGTACAACACAGCATAATGCTATCACCATGCTTGATGGTAGGCTTGGTGTTCCTGGGATTAAAGGCCTCACCTTTTCTCCTCCAAACATATTGCTAGGTATTTTGGCCAAACATCTCAATTTTTGTTTCATCTGACCACAGAACTTAACTCCAGAAGGTCGTATCTTTGTCCATGTGATGTCAGATTGTATCTGATATATCACTAAGCTTTAGAACTTTGTTGACACCCGCATTTCAGGCTGGCTGCTCTGGAAACACTCTGTGGAAACGCTCCCCACCCACACTGCTTGGTACCTCGTCTGAGCTGCTGTGACTTAAATTACCATAGTAACTAGTATATCATGCAAAAGCGCAGATTCCAACCATTGAAATACTTTGTATAGTTCAAGACTTACGGTCATTTGAAAATATCACTGCACATCATACAAAACCCCGTTTCCATATGAGTTGGGAAATTGTGTTATGATGTAAATATGAACGGAATACAATGATTTGCAAATCATTTTCAACCTATATTCAATTGAATATGCTACAAAGACAACATATTTGATGTTCAAACTGATAAACTTTTTTTTTTTTGCAAATAATCATTAACTTTAGAATTTGATGCCAGCAACACGTGACAAAGAAGTTGGGAAAGGTGGCAATAAATACTGATCAAGTTGAGGAATGCTCATCAAACACTTATTTGGAACATCCCACAGGTGAACAGGCAAATTGGGAACAGGTGGGTGCCATGATTGGGTATAAAAGTAGATTCCATGAAATGCTCAGTCATTCACAAACAAGGATGGGGCGAGGGTCACCACTTTGTCAACAAATGTGTGAGCAAATTGTTGAACAGTTTAAGAAAAAACTTTTTTAACCAGTTATTGCAAGGAATTTAGGGATTTCACCATCTACGGTCCGTAATATCATCAAAGGGTTCAAAGAATCTGGAGAAATCACTGCACGTAAGCAGCTAGGCCCTTGACCTTCGATCCCTCAGGCTGTTCTGCATCAACAAGCGACATCAGTGTGTAAAGGATATCACCACATGGGCTCAGGAACACTTCAGAAACCCACTGTCAGTAACTACAGTTGGTCGCTACATCTATAAGTGCAAGTTAAAACTCTCCTATGCAAGGCGAAAACCGTTTATCAACAACACCCAGAAAAGCCGTCGGCTTTGCTGGGCCTGAGCTCATCTAAGTAACGCCGTTAGTTTCGGCGGTAACTAGTAATCTAACGCGTTACTTTGTATATTCAGTAACTCGGTTACCGTTACTACATGATGCGTTACTGCGTTATTTTACGTTACTTATTATGTAGTATCGGCTAGAAAAAGAAGATCTGAGTGTGTTTTATTGGAACGCTGCGGTGGAAAAGAAAAGACGTGCTTTGTGTGGGTGGGGGCGCTCCCAGACCGTAGTTGAGGAGCGCAGGGGAGACGTTCCTCCAGGGCCTATGTACTTCGGGGCTAACAACCTTCACTTTATCAGGAAGTGGGTCTTTACAGCGATGACGAGGCCGGCGGTTTGTAGCAACTTTGTGACTTTATTGCACGTAGTCATCCACCAAGCTAGAGCACCTGCACGCACTCACTGTTGCCACTCGCTCACCTCTCTCGCCCACTCACTCACTGTCGTCACTCACCTCACATGCTGTCATATCTTAAAGGGCCACACACACACACATACGCTACTCTCACAACTAACAAGACATCATGGTTAAGCCAGAAGTCGAGTTTCTTAAAATGGAGACATTCTCAATACTTTTCTTTTGTCGAGCACAAAGAAAATAACATTTTAGTTAATGTAAGTTGTGTCTTGGATCAAAGATCCTATCTACTTAAAGGTATAGTTAAAGTGGCATTATGTTGCAACTATTTAAAATAGTTTTGTCAATTTGTTCTGGCCTGAAATAAATTACAAAGTAACGCGTTAGTCCCAACACTGGTAGTGATATACTTGAATGGCCATTGGCAGCTTCATTTTTTCCCCACTTTCTCATACTCCAAAACATCAAGTTTTGGAACATTTTGGAAATGTTTCCAATCATCGCATCCTTTGCAAACCAACTAATGACATCAAACCATGTTTATTAGTAGCTATAGCGCTGACGCTATTATTATGGGCCTGCTGCAATGCTAGCAAGCAGCCCATATTTCTAATGCTCATACTTCAAACTTTATTATTATCCTTGTTCCGCACGTTTCTATTACGTCTCCGAGACGAACCGGCCAACGAAACCCCACATATGTTATACCGTCGGAAAGGTCTCGTTTGCGACAATGGGGGGAATTTAAATTGGGAACATTTCGTGTTACCATGGGGACGCTATTCACGAATAAACAAAAAAATTGGCCCAATAGAATGGGTACGCACCTTTATAATGCCGAATATTTCCTGCAGAATGCTCCAAAAAGACAAGATTACCTCCTCTTGTAGCTCAGCCATTCTTTCACACACTTGTCTGCTTTAACCCTGGCTAAAAAATGTTTACGTCCAATGTTTGGTTTTGGCTGAATGGCCGTCGGAAGGAGGCGAGCGCCATCGGCCTTCCTCCATTAAAGCGGATGGCCTTCATTCTAATTTACTAGAGCATGGAAGCCCTGAAAATGCGATTTTCTTTCGGTGAACAACCTGTCCTCGCGGTCACATCTTTTATGCCATTGTCATGTTTCGGTGAAAACATTGACACACATGTCCTCTCTCAGAAAATGTCATTTTTATGGAGCTCATGTGTCCCATTTGGCTTCAGGTGGCCCTCAAAGCCAAGAAAGTCAGCTAAATCTCTCATTGACTCCGGTGTGACATGTCATTTTTATTCCAAACATTTCTCTTCTCTCATTATGACTTAAAGTTTTTTTTACCCCTGAAATATAGATCTAGCAAATGTGTTAGTAGCACATTTGCAGCCTCTCAGAGGACTTGCCGGTCTACGAATGAAGTGAATTCCGGGCTTTGGCAGTGTCCGCAGACAAGAGAGACAAAATGAGTCCAGCGATGCTTCTTTTAGCTGACCTATCTCTCAGTCACATGGCGTAACGCAACGGTCGAAATATCGCTATGACCACGCGTCGTCATTTTTCAACATTCACCATGTAATCGCTTCTTTTATAGTGTTGTCACTCACTCAAAGGGCACTTATACCTGGTAAGTACGCTATTAGAATGCATAGAAATGCTGTGCTCCTCTCACATGCTCCCTTGTTGACATCAATATGGTGAGGTCTTTGCACATTTCATTATTCCACAGACGAGGATTTACAAAAGCAAATTAACACGGGATGTATAAAGCCTCTATACAAACATCCCACATAATGAGGTTATTTTCTACATCTCGCCACTGATTACAATTTGGATCTTTGAGGTGCTTTTTCTTCTTTGCCTTGCTTCTTCTTCATATGTTTCTCGTTTCCATTCGCATGGAAATGCCACATGGAGAGCAAAATTGGTCCCCAGCTAGAGATAAAAAAGGACATCATTATATGGATTGTCACTGGGGTGGTATACGCAAAGGTACTACTTTATTACCCTTGACACGTTTACAGCTTGTTGACACATGCATGTACATTTTAGGTCCTGGAAACTCAAAAGTGAATACACGCCTACATTTTTAAAACAATTTTTATTATATATTGTCATTGAACAAAATTATATATATACCGTATTTTTCGGAGTATAAGTCGCACTGGAGTATAAGTCGCACCTGAGGAAAATGCATAATAAAGAAGGAAAAAAACATATATAAGTCGCATTGGAGTATAAGTCGCATTTTTGGGGGAAATTTATTTGATAAAACCCAACACCAAGAATAGACATTTGAAAGGCAATTTAAAATAAATAAAGAATAGTGAACAACAGGCTGAATAAGTGTATGTTATATGACGCATAAATAACCAACTGAGAACGTGCCTGGTATGTTAACGTAACATATTATGGTAAGAGTCATTCAAATAACTATAACATATAGAACATGCTATACGTTTACCAAACAATTTGTCACTCCTAATTGCTAAATCCCATGAAATCTTATACGTCTAGTCTCTTACGTGAATGAGCTAAATAATATTATTTGATATTTTACGGTAATGCGTTAATAATTTCACACATAAGTCGCTCCCGTGTATAAGTCGCACCCCCGGCCAAACTATAAAAAAAACTGTGACTTATAGTCCGAAAAATACGGTATATATATATATATATATATATATATATATATATATATATATATATATATATGTATACACTCCAAGGGTGTGAATATCGACATCAATTACCTTTGATTGTCCATGTCGTCTGGTTTTCCTCTGGTCAACTGCTCTTGCATAGGATCAAGGATTGATGCCTTGCCCTGCAGTGATGATGTCATTATGTTGTGTAAACTGATCCAATTCCCCTGGGATGTTTTCCAAAACACAGATATTCCCCAGATTGGTGATATCTTGTTGTCTGGCATTGAGCTGTTCTCCCTGAACTTATTCAAATCAGTGTTATTTAATTGCGACAGTCGGCACAATGCATCTATCTCCATTTTAATGTTGTCCACAACACTGCTGTTGTTCCAATGCTTGTTGGCTTGCTGTTTGGCATTCAACTGTTGGCGCAATGTTGCATTCTCCTCTTTCAAATCCTCTATCACCTGTTTTAAAGCTGTGATATCTTCACTGAAAATCTTAATTTCTTCTCTGAACTTTCTAAATTCCATCATATCATTACGATATTCTTTTCTCTCTCTGATAATCTGTTCTTGGAGATTTGCGACATCTTTTTATACTGATGTGTAGTTCTGGTCTTGTTATCCTCGTCCGGACAGAAGGGTGACACGGCAGTGCGGCTGGATCAAA
This sequence comes from Nerophis lumbriciformis, assembly GCF_033978685.3. Classification (NCBI taxonomy): domain Eukaryota; kingdom Metazoa; phylum Chordata; class Actinopteri; order Syngnathiformes; family Syngnathidae; genus Nerophis; species Nerophis lumbriciformis. The sequence continues at coordinate 18,091,967 of NC_084566.2, forward strand.
AGGGACGTCGGAGACGCTTTCCTGAACAAAAAGTTGCTTTATTACAAGCGGGCGTCATTATACAGGACTGCAGTACCTGGAGGACATTAAGTCAAGAAAATGGGACACTCCTAGCTTGAAGAACCCAAACCATCAGTTTTATATTCCTCCTTCCTGTCTCTGTGTGTGTGTGCTAAGTCAGGAAAGCACATCCTGACCATAAAAGGAGATGTTCGTGTGTAAGTGTCTGGAAAACAACTGATTTAAGTCATAACTTAAATGTTGGCGTTGATGTCAGAGTTTGTTGGTGACGAACCCCAAGATGCAGAGAAGGCGGAAGGCATTGTGCGGGAAAACATGATTTAATGTTCATAAAATAAAGGAAAAAACACGAACTAGGAACAGGAAACAGGATGCCAGGAAAACATGAACTGGAAGACGAGAAACAAAAAGACAGCAAGCAACAAACATCTACAATAAATAGCTTACCGCTACCGCTTACAGCTACACTGGCATCGACAAGTAGGAAAGACAATAATCCAGCACTGACTGGAGGGGAAGGCAGGTTTAAATAGCAGCTGGCTGATTGACACCAGGTGTGGCCAGGTGCCAATCAGCCACAGCTGAGGGGAAGCAGCACTCAGGGAGACAATCAGGAAATGAAGACAAAATAAAAGCGCTGACAGAAAACTAAGACAAACACAGAGGAAAAACTAAAACACAGTCAAACTGTCAGAGACAAGCCTGACACTTGAGCTAGACAGGTAGTCTCTTCTCAAGGATAGCGCAATCACTTTTGCATTCCGAAGTCTCTATAAGGGCCTCTTTCCTACGAGAAGTGATCCAATCAACCTGAGAATGTCAAACTAAGGGGCCTTATCTTATTATGTGCTCAAACTGAAATACCCCTATTTACTTAAACTTGGTGGTTTGCTTTCTTCAAGATGAATATGAACATTCACCATATGCAAAACATAATATCCATCCATCCATCCATTTTCTACCGCTTATTCCCTTTGGGGTCGCGGGGGGCGCTGGAGCCTATCTCAGCTACAATCGGGCGGAAGGCGGGGTACACCCTGGACAAGTCGCCACAAAACATAATATGAGTTCATTAATTCACTTCAGTACACCATTGATAATCTGTTCCTGGAGATTGTTGACATGGCTTTGTACCTCGTTTACATTGTTTTGTAGAGTTCCTCTTAACGCTTTTATGTCCGGTTCCACTTCTGGCAACACTGTGTTGGTCCGTCGACAACTTCTTGTTGTGCTCATGGTTGCTCGGCAGTGAAGTGAAGCCGTTGGTGTTGTTAGCATCAGCGGCAAACGGCGGCTCAAAGGTTGTTGTTTTTTCCGTAACTTGCACCGGCCAGACTGTGTCAGCCTTACTTGGAGTCACTTGTGTGGCCAGAAACGCTTCAAATATGCACAACTCTTTTGGTTTTGTTGTTTAGCTTTGGGTTGCTAGGCAACAACTTCGAGCTAGCATTTAGCTAGTTAACTTCTTGTTTGCGTTCTCTCTCTGAAACAGGTGTGTAACATTCACCAGCTAATGGAACTTAATGACGACTACTCTGAATTTCAATTCCTATATTATTGTTTCTTTTGAAGATATAATCAAATGGTTGGAGCTAGTGTATGTAAAATGTTGATGTCGATTTTTCTCGTTTTTCTTCCTCGATGTGGCCGTCCTTCCAGTGTGTGCATCTCGCTGCCAGAAGTTCCTGATCTCGCGGGTGGGAGAGGACTGGATCTTCCTCATCCTGCTGGGGCTGCTCATGGCGCTGGTCAGCTGGGTCATGGACTACGCCATCGCCTTCTGCCAAGAAGGTAAGAAGAGAGGCAGAGAGTTGCGAGAGCATTCATTTAAATACAGGCGTCCCTCGCCACATCGCGCTTCAAACATTTCAATATTTTTTAGAGCATAGCCTACAATTTTTAGGTCCTAAATTAAGCATTTTCAAGTATAAGAACTGCCAAATGAACTCAAAAATATAAATACTGAAAAAAAAAAAAATATATATATATATATATATCATGGCCACTGATTGGCTCAGCCTCAGACAGCATTACTATATAGCACCTGTGTCAAACTCAAGGCCCGGGGGCCAGATCTGGCCCGCCACGTCATTGTATGTTGCCCTCGAAAGCCTGGGATAAATGTGTGTTAATAAAATACTTAATATTTTTTTACTACATACAACTAATGATTTTGATTTTGACAATCTAATCATGCCAAATATTACATTATTATATAGTGTATTACAAAAATAAGTTAGTAAAGATAACATTAGTTTGTACATGAAAAAATCTAATAATCAAGTGCATAGGCTATGGTGTAATAATATGAGGCGATTACTGTTACACATTTACATCAATGCTGTCAAATGCTAGTTGTTTTTTTTAAAAATCAGATCAATTTGAATTTTGATTAATCACAGGTTATTACCCGTATGCATAATTTTAATTAATTTTAAAAAACAGCCCTCTGAAGGCAGCCATTACTGCGATGTGGCCCTAAATGTTGTTATTTCTTGTCTGGAGGGCTCTCATGATGTTAAAAACTGCATTTAGAAGGTCGTAAACAGGGTTTTATTGCTCTAGCTATGAAAATATTTGATTTATAATGAATGATTCTTGTTTCTAGGGAATGTATTTAAGGCGGTCACGTCTGGAACCAATTAATAGCGATAAACGAGGGATGACTATTCTTGCAAATCATACAAACCCCAAAACCAGTGAAGTTGGCACGTTGTGTAAATCGTAAATAAAAACAAAATATAATGATTTGCAAATCCTTTTCAACCTATATTCAATTGAATAGACTGCAAAGACAATATATTTAACGTTCGAACTGGAAAACTTTGTTATTTTTTGCTAATATTAGCTCATTTAGAATTTGATGCCTGCAACATGTTTCAAAAAAGCTGGCACAAGTGGCGGAAAAGACTGAGAAAGTTGAAGAATACTCATCAAACACTTATTTGGAACATCCCACAGGTGAACAGGCTAATTGGGAACAGGTGGGTGCCATGATTGGGTATAAAAGCAGCTTCCATGAAATGCTCAGTCATTCACAAACAAGGATGGGGCGAGGGTCACCACTTTGTGAACAAATGGGTGAGAAAATTGTCGAACAGTTTAAAGAACAACATTTCTCACACAGCTATTGCAAGGAATTTAGGGATTTCACCTTCTATGGTCTGTAATATCATCAAAAGGTTCAGAGAATCTGGAGAAATCACTGCACGTAAGCGATGATATTATGGACCTGTAGCGATCCTTCAGGCGGTACTGCATCAAAAAGCGACATCAGTGTGTAAAGGATATCACCACATGGGCTCAGGAACACTTCAGAAAACCACTGTCAGTAACTACAGTTTGTCGCTACATCTGTAAGTGCAAGTTAAAACTCTACTATGCAAAGTGAAACCCATTTATCAACAACACCCAGAAACGCTGCCGGCTTCGCTGGGCCCGAGCTCATCTAAGATGGACTGATGCAAAGTGGAAAAGTGTTCTGTGGTCTGACGAGTCCACATTTCAAATTGTTTTTGGAAACTGTGGATGTTGTGTCCTTCAGACCAAAGAGGAAAAGAACCATCCGGACTGTTATAGGCGCAAAGTTCAAAAGCCAGCATCTGTGATGGTATGGGGGTGCACGAGTAACTTACACATCTGGGAAGGCACCATTAATGCTGAAAGGTACATACAGGTTTTGGAGCAACATATGTAGCCATCCAAGCAACGTTATCATGGACGCCCCTGCTTATTTCAGCCAGACAATGCCACGCCACATGTTACAACAGCATGGCTTCATAGTAAAAGAGTGCGGGTACTAGACTGGCCTGCCTGTAGTTCAGACCTGTCTACCATTGAAAATGTGTGACGCATTATAAAGTGTAAAATACGACGATGGAGAACAACTTAAGCTGTACATCATGCAAGAATGGGAAAAAATTCCAACTGAAAAGCTTCAAAAATTGGTATAATTAGTTCCCAAATGTTCACTGAGTGTTGTTAAAAGGAAAGGCCATGTAACACAGTGGTAAAAATGCCCCTGTGCCAACTTTTTTGCAACGTGTTAATGATTATTTGCAAAACAAAATTAGTTTCTCAGTTCGAACATTAAATATCTTGTCTTTGCAGTCTATTCAATTGAATATAAGTTGAAAAGGATTAGCAAATAATTGTTTTTATTTAGGAATTACACAAGGTGCCAACGTCACTGGTTTTGGGTTTTGTATTTAAATTTTGGCATAATGTATTGCATTTGGTTCTGTTTTAGTATGGACTTTTTTGGAGTTGGAGCGGGGAGAAATGATGCTCCCGTTTTATAATGAATAATATTATAGCAAAATTAAACATTCTTCAGCAGTGACAGAAACTTGCATTTGGGGAATAAATGTTGTGTTATGTATTACACGAACATGAATAATTGATTAAACTGAAAATGAATGAGGAATAATTCAATAATTTTAGATGTATTGCCACAAGCCATGAACAGAAAGTTTAGAACTTCCTGTGTTGTGTTCAAGTTCCTGCACTTTTTAGAACTTTTCAGGGCTTTTCCACACACAAGTGGTTTCACGTCAACTAAAAAAAGGAGGCTGGTTGCCAATGACACCGTTGTTATGTGCGGTGTGTGCAGCACAGAAGTGGATGTATGGCGGCCTGGACAGTAACATGTTCCTGCAGTACATCGCTTGGGTCACCTATCCTGTGGTGCTCATCACATTCTCTGCAGGATTCACACAGATACTGGCTCCTCAGGCCGTGGGTAAGACACACACACGTTTATTTGCTAAACACATGTTCTGTACCCCTAATTCTCACTCACTTTTCTGTGTTTGACTACTATAATTGGCTGTGTAATGCTCCACAAGGCCTCCAAGGATGTATGTCTCTTTCATGGTCACGCCCGCAGGAAATCCATAAACTATTGCTCTGATGAGACATGCATACAGAAACCACATGAATATCAATCAGCCATCCCACCTCCTTTTTGTTTTTCATTTGTTTCTCTCATCTCCTCACTAATTGCTTTCTTTCAACCCCTCTTTCCCTGGCGCTCCATCATGGCAACGCACCTGACGTCTTCTCGTCCTCAGGCTCGGGCATTCCGGAGATGAAGACAATTCTGAGGGGAGTCGTCCTCAAGGAGTATTTGACTTTTAAGACGTTTGTGGCCAAAGTCATCGGCCTGACCTGCGCCCTGGGCAGCGGGATGCCTCTGGGGAAGGAGGTAGAGGAGCTTTTCTTCTTTTGTCATCTCCTTCATTGTTTAAGAATGAGTGACACTCGCCTGCCGTGATGATGCAATGTGACTTTCTGCTTGAGTCCTCAATGTCACATCGCTCATAGGAGCTACTTTTTGGTGTTTGAAGTCTATTCATTCGAATAGAGTGGTAGCTCAGTTTTCAGTGCTATTGGTGACTTCTTCCCAAAAGTGAAAACCAGTGGTCAACCAAGCAAAGATTGCTGTTGTAAGAGGCCTAGGTCTTCCTGTAAAAAACAGACACAAGCAAAAAAGGTAGGTAGGTAGGTCTTTATTAGAGATGTCCGATAATATCGGCCTGCCGATATTATCGTCCGATAAATGCGTTAAAATGTAAAATATCGTTTTTTTTATTATCAGTATCGGGTTTTTGTTTTTTTTTGTTTGTTTTTTTAATAAAATCAACATAAAAAACACAAGATACACTTACAATTAGTGCCCCAACCCAAAAAACCTTCTTCCCTCATTTACACTCATTCACACAAAAGGGTTGTTTCTTTCTGTTATTAATATTCTGGTTCCTACATTATATATCAATATATATCAATACAGTCTGCAAGGGATACAGTCCGTAAGCACACATGATTGTGCCTGCTGCTGGTCCACTAGTAGTACTAACCTATAACAGTTAATTTTACTAATTTTCATTAATTACTAGTTTCTATGTAACTGTTTTTATATTGTTTTACTTTCTTTTTTGTTCAAGAAAATGTTTTTAATTTATTTATCTTATTTTATTTTATTTTTTATTTTTTTAAAGTACCTTATCTTCACCATACCTGGTTGTCCAAATTAGGCACAATAATGTGTTAATTCCACGACTGTATATATCGGTTGATATCGGTATCGGTAATTAAAGAGTTGGACAATATCGGAATATCGGATATCGGCAAAAAGCCATTATCGGACATCCCTAGTCTTTATTGTCATTGCACAAATAAAACAAAACTTTATTTTCTCAAACCCGTTCAAGATTATACAAACAAACAGGAACAGGGTTACAGAACAGGAACGCTGATGGGTCGCTACAAGGCGCCCCATAAAAGATGGGAAAAAAGTAAACACTGGGGGAGGATGAGTAAAAAAATACAATCTAGACTGGTAAAAAACTCCTTAACAAAGCACATATACATATGACAACATACAACTTGAGACTTGCAACAGAAGGGAAAGAGTGGGGGCTACGGTAGCAGGCTGCAGCTCTTCAGGCACTGCCCAGCCGTCCATCACCCCTGAGAGATTCCCGTCAAGGGCGTTGGATGGGGGCTGGGGTATGTGTGTGTGGCGTATATTTTTTGTGCATGCATGTGTGTGTGTAAGCCTGCCGCGTGTCTCTGTTCCGCAGCCTTGGTGATGTTGCAGCCGCCAGTCAGTCCAAAGTCATCAACAACAGGTGTGTGCTGATGAGAGACAAGAAGGGAGTTTGTTGTGTCTTCGCCGCACTGTCCTTCGGGAGAGTCTCGAAGCCAGGGAAACAATCCTAGTTAGAATGTTTTGTATGCGAGTGAAAAAAATATTTGCTTTTCACTCTAAATTTTCTAAGACTGGTCCTCAAATTCCTCCTGCGGGGCAGACAGTCTGATGTTATCCAAATCACAAAGTGTCCACAGTTCTTCCCGCATTCTCCAATCATTTGTGGCAGCTTTGAAGACTGCCAGCAACTTCCGATTTGTCGACAAACCAGAGCAATGCTTACTCCAAATAGCAGATGTCCTGTTGTCATAATTCCGAATAGGTGGATATCTTCACGTCCTCGACTGAAGGGTCGCCAGGCACACGGCACTCCTTCTCCCAAAAGTCCGTCGTGTGTCCAGCAACAACCGCTCCGTCAAAACAAGCAGGTTCCCCCAAACCCAAGATCTTGTCAATTTCGTTGAGGCCAGTTAATTAGTTCCAATGTTTTAAATTGGAGAGCAGTACAAAAAGAGGCAACAAAAGAAAGTTAAGACAAGACAAGACAAAACAAAGAAGCAAGCAGGAGATTTACAAAGCCCTCGTTGTAGGAACTTTTCGATATACGTGCCATGTTGGTGTACGAACCTTGTCTCTGTGTTTCAGTCACCCATTATGTGCCTGCAGGGCAGCCATTGTATGCGGGCTGATTGAACCTTCAGTCAACAGAGTATGCTGTTTGCTACTTTGTTTGCTTTCTAAGTGGGTTTTTTGTTAGCCTTTTTACAACATGTTTCTAGTTTGGCTAGCTCAATATAAGTCCAAAAAAAAAGCAATTTACAAGCGATGAGTGGTCTGAAACAGTCAGGAAATTATCCACAGTGGATTTTACTTTTTATTTCTAAAAATTGTAGTGACCTGGCTGTTAGAGTTAAGGAGTTTTGTGATTTTAAACTGTGAAAGCACCACAGTGCTAGTGACAGTGTGTGTTCGTGTCAGCGGGGCAGCTACTAATGAGGACAGTTTAGCTTAGGGGTCGGCAACCTTCAGCAAACAAAGAGCCATTTGAGTCCATTTCCCACCAAATAAAACCCACCTAGAGCCGCAAACTCTGTTTGATGCCTAAGGTGACGATAACACCACTTATCATTACACCTATGCTATAGCATTCATTGAATCAGACATCTAATACTAGACAGAAAATGACTCAGTAAGTATTTTTGCTCTGATCAGTTTTCCCCAAAAGTTCCAAAACTGCTGTTTTTCAATCATCTCCAGCTGGGTATTTTCCCGCAAATGCTGTGAGTCTGTTCTGGAAATGTCTCTCAACATTAGATTTTTTGTTGTTTGCAATTTTCTCCACACATATTATGTAAACATTTTAACCAACCATGTCAACAGTGAAAACAAATGAATCTGTCCGTGAAGAATTACACATTAGAATTTTTTATTTTCGTCAGAATTTGGTATCTTTTTTATCCCCCCATTGTTAGCTTACTCAGGTTGACTGCTAAAAACAATAAATACAATTGCTTGGCAGCAAGAGATGACGCATAGGGGGTGTGACGTACATTACGATCGACTAAATATAAAAATATGTGTGATTTTTATATTACAAGAACACAGAACTCTGAAAAATAACAACGTTATTAGAATAAACTGACTAGATAAAATCAATTATAATTAGATCCATACAACTCCAGAGCCGCGTGTTGCAGACCCCTAGTTTAGCTCGTTGCTGTTATTTTGACTTGGTTTGAAGCGAAAGTTGATCCATCACCCCCATGTTATGTGTATTTAATACGCGGTACTGGGCAGCGTGGCTCGCTTGGTAGCGCAGCCGTGTCAGCAACTCGAGGGTTCCGGGTTCAATCACGGCTTCCGCCATACTAGTCACTGCCGTTTTGTCCTTGGGCAAGGCAGTTCACCCACCTGCTCCCACTGCCACCTACACTGGTTTAAAATGTAACTTAAAAAGAAGTAAATAATGAGTTTCACTATTTGAAGCGCTTTGAGTCACTAGAGAAAAAAAATATATAAACATACATATACAGTATATATTTAAAAAAAAAAAGTTTTACTAAAATATGGAATTTTGTCAAGCCTGGAGCCTAATATTCATGTTTACATTGTTTTGTTGTATATTGATTGGTCGTGCCACTCTCCCAAAACAGAGTGACTGTGTGATTGGTGATGAGTCAAGAAGACGCCAAAAAGGAATCGTCGAACAAAAAGCTTTATTTGTTTCAGCAAGCCTCAGACTGGAGCTGCAGCTCCAGGAGAAAGAGTATGAGCCTGATCACTCTTCTGCTGTCTTCTTGGACAAATGTCCTTAAATACCTTTTACACAAAGACAATAACTCTTTGTTGCTTTAGCCTTGGGGCCGCTCAGTCAACCTACGGTATTTACTGTGATCGGTTTGAGTCGGATGACCTCCGACCCCTATTTTCTACTCCTACTTATGAGGGCTTCCTACCAGATGTTGTTAATGTCTTTATACTTCCTCCTAAAATCCAAACCTGCATTCCTGTAGGATTCCAATTTCTGGGGTGATGAGCCACCACTGTCTGGAGCGCTTGTGATGGACATGTGCAATTTTCGCCTTAGTAGAATAATCCTCTAAAGGATTCTGTGACCAAATACAAACAGATGCCAGCTCACGATCAAATAAGAAAATGGTACATGGTATAATTCACCGTAGTTTCTTATGGAGAAATTTGCTTCAACTTTTCGATCAGTTCGGGAACCAAGTGAAGTTCGTAAATTAAAGGCCTACTGAAATGCGATTTTCTTATTTAAACGGGTATAGCAGGTCCATTCTATTGTCATACTTGATCAATTTGCGATATTGCCATATTTTTGCTGATAGGATTTAGTAGAGAACATCGACGATAAAGTTCGCAACTTTTGGTCGCTGATAAAAAAGCCTTGCCTCTACCGGAAGTAGCAGACGATATGCGCGTGACGTCACAGGTTGTGGAGCTCCTCACATCTGCACATTGTTTACAATCATGGCCACCAGCAGCGAGAGCGATTCGGACCGAGAAAGCGACGATTTCCCCATTAATTTGAGCGAGGATGAAAGATTTGTGGATGAGGAAAGTGAGATTGAAGGACTAGAGGGCAGTGGGAGCGATTCAGATAGGGAAGATGCTGTGAGAGGCGGCTGGGACCTGATATTCAGCTGGGAATGACTAAAACAGTAAATAAACACAAGACATATATATACTCTATTAGCCACAACACAACCAGGCTTATATTTAATATGCCACAAATTAATCCCGCAGAACAAACACCTCCCCCCTCCCGTCCATATAACCCGCCAATACAACTCAAACACCTGCACAACACACTCAATCCCACAGCCCAAAATACCGTTCACCTCCCCAAAGTTCATACAGCACATATATTTCCCCAAAGTCCCCAAAGTTACGTACGTGACATGCACATAGCGGCACGCACGTACGGGCAAGCCATCAAATGTTTGGAAGCCGCAGCTGCATGCCTACTCACGGTACCGCGTCTGCGCATCCAACTCAAAGTCCTCCTGGTAAGAGTCTCTGTTGTCCCAGTTCTCCACAGGCCAATGGTAAAGCTTGACTGTCATCTTTCGGGAATGTAAACAATGAAACACCAGCTGTGTTTGTGTTGCTGCAGCCGCCCGCAATACACCGCTTCCCACCTACAGCTTTCTTCTTTGCTGTCTCCATTGTTCATTGAACAAATTGCAAAAGATTCACCAACACAGATGTCCAGAATACTGTGGAATTTTGCGATGAAAACAGACGACTTAATAGCTGGCCATCATGCTGTCCCAAAATGTCCTCTACAATCCATGACGTCACGTGCCGGCGTCATCATACCGAGACGTTTTCAGCAGGATATTTCGCGCAAAATTTAAAATTGCACTTTAGTAAGCTAACCCGGCCGTATTGGCATGTGTTGCAATGTTAAGATTTCATCATTGATATATAAACTATCAGACTGCGTGGTCGGTAGTAGTGGGTTTCAGTAGGCCTTTAAGGTACCACTGTGACCAACAACAATAACACAATGTTAGGGTTTAACCGTTGTTAACGCAATCTTTTAGTCCGCTAACGCCCAACTTGTCTCCACTGTGCTCCTCAGGGACCTTTCGTCCATGTCGCCAGCCTATGTGCCGCCCTGCTGAGCAAATTCACGGCAGCTCTTTTTGGTGGAATCTGCATGGTGAGAATCAACCTGATGTCGATTCAAAAGCATTATTTCCATTCTTTGGCATGTATTTGACTTGGTGTGGGAGTAAAAGGGCAAACGCGGAGGTTTCAGATTTTAACTGAGTGAATGTATTACTACACTTTACAATCATCAGGTGTCGAAGTCAAGCCAGACTTTCCAGGCCCGAACCGATAACTTAATGGTTTGACGCAGTGTCCTCAGTATGTGTGGTCCTGAAGCGTCTCAAGTGCAAGGCCTTGATGTTGGCTCTCTGGACACACTCTCCCCTCCATGCCTTGGACTTTACAAGTTGTGCTTCTTCTCGCCTTCTTTCGCCGCCCACAGGGAGGAAGACAGAGGACAGCAATGTGTTGGAGGAGAAAATCGCTACTTTCAGCTCAGTTAGAGTCAAATAGTCCAGGGGTGGACTTTGACCCCTCCACCATTAAACCTAATCAGTCCGAGGAGATGTTCATTCAGAGCCCGACTAAGACTGTTTGCCGAAGCTCATTTTGCTAATGTGCCGGGAGAGAAAAAGGTAAATTCTGCACACCTCCACTACTCACACATATTTCTTGTCTTCTTGTCCCCGCCACTATTACTGCTAAAGGAAGAGCACTTTGAGGGAAACAAGGTACGACGCGGCCGATTCCATCAACATGAATAATCCATGCCGCCCGTATCCGGGAATGATTGATGGACGCCTCTCCATTTGTCTGCACCGTGTTTGATTGTGTTCAGTGAGGCGCCGCCGCCAGTCATCGATCTGTGTTGCCCATCATTCCGTGCAAACATGTCCTTTTGTGATTTCAACATATCTCACTTCTCATTTTGGAACATCCCTCAAAAGATACAGCAGCAGCTTTTCGGTGCAGAATGTGTGGCCCCTGTTCAGGATTGTAGAATGCGTAATCCAGTTATCGTATCTGCTCAATTAACAACAGCGTGTGGTCTACACCAGCAAATGTCGAATTAGCCTGCGGGTCAAAAGCATTGGTAACTAACGCTCAAATGTACAAACCCCAAAACCAATGAAGTTTTAGCATGTTGTGTAAATCGTAAATTAAAACAGAATACAATGATTTGCAAATCCTTTTCAAGCTATATTCAATTGAATTGAAAAGACAAGATACTTAATATTCAAACTGGAAAACTTTGTAAATTTTTGCAAATGTTAGCTCATTTGGAATTCGATGCCTGCAACATGTTTCAAAAAAGCTGGCACAAGTGGCAAAAAAGACTGACAAAGTTGAGGAATGCTCATCAAACACTTATTTGGAACATCCCACAAGTGAACAGGCTAATTGGGAACAGGTGGGTGCCATGATTGGGTATAAAAGCAGCTTCCATGAAATGCTCAGTCATTCCCAAACAAGGATGGGGCGAGGGTCACCACTTTGTGAACAAATGCGTGAGCAAATTGTCCAACAGTTTAAAGAACAACATTTCTCACCCAGCTATTGCAAGGAATTTAGGGATTTCACCATCTACGGTCTGTAATATCATCAAAAGGTTCAGAGAATCTGGAGAAATCACCACACGTAACATTGAATGCTCGTGGCCTTGGATCTCTCAGGCGGTACTGTATCAAAAACCGACATCAGTGTGTAAAGGATATCACCACATGGGCTCCAGAAAACTTCAGAAAACCACTGTCAGTGACTACAGTTTGTCGCTACATCTGGAAGTGCAAGTTAAAACTCTACTATGCAAAGCGAAAGCCATTTATCAACAACACCCAGAAATGCTGCCGGCTTTGCTGGGCCCAAGCTCATCTAAGATGGACTGATGCAAAGTGTAAAAGTGTTCTGTGGTCTGATTAGTCCAAATTTCTAATTGTTTTTGGAAACTATGGACGTCGTGTCCTCCGGACCAAAGAGGAAAAGAACCATCTGGATTGTTATAGGCGCAAAGTTTAAAAGCCAGCATCTGTGATGGTATGGGGGTGTATTAGTGCCCAAGGCATGGGTAACTTACACATCTGTAAAGGCACCATTAATGCTGAAAGGTACATACAGGTTTTGGAGCAACATATGTTGCCACCCAAGCAACGTTATCATGGACGCCCCTGCTTATTTCAGCAAGACAATGCCAAGCCACATGTTACAACAGCGTCGCTTCATAGTAAAAGACTGTGGGTACTAGACTGGCCTGCCTGTTGTCCAGACCTCTATCCCATTGAAAATGTGTGGCGCATTATGAAGTTTAAAATACGACAATTCCACCTGAAAAGCTTCAAAAATTGGTCTCCTCAGTTCCCAAACGTTAACTGAGTGCTGTTAAAAGTAAAGGCCATGTAACACAGTGGTAAAAATGCCCCTGTGCCAACTTTTTTGCAAAGTGTATAAGTTAATGATTAATTGCAAAAAAAAAAAAATTGTTTCTCAGTTGGAACATTAAATATCTTGTCTTTGCAGTCTATTCAATTGAATATAGGTTGAAATGGATTTGCAAATCATTGTATTCTGTTTTTATTTACGAATTACGCAACGTGCCAACTTCAATGGTTTGGGTTTTGTCGTTTTTTTAATGTAGTAGTAATGTAGTAGCTATATTTTAAATATTATAGTCTGCATGCGCTTTAAAAATGTTGCCACTCAAACTCATGCTTGTTACACTTGCCCCATCAGCGGTATTAATGCTGACTGAGCAGTTTGTTCCTGAGCGTTCTTGTGACATTGGTTCTGTTGCTGCTGCATTGTGTAATACCCTCATGTCAACCATTGTCCTCTGCAGTGAACATTTGTTTTTAGGTTTTTTCCTTTATCAGAGTTCCACATTTGGGGGGAAAAATAATCCTGTCGCGCAAAACATCAAATGTCCTCTAGAGTGGACGCTGGCTCTCAGGAGGATATACATGCTAATAAGTGATCATAACACCTGAGCAGTGCCAGAAACTCATCGACTCCATGCCACGCCGCATTAACGCAGTAATTGAGGCAAAAGGAGCTCCAACCAAGTATTGAGTATTGTACATGCTCATATTTTTCATTTTCATACTTTTCAGTTGGCCAACATTTCTAAAAATCCCTTTTTTGTATTAGCCTTAAGTAATATTCTAATTTTGTGACACACGGAATTTTGGATTTTCATTTGTTGCCACTTCAAATCATCAAAATTAAATGAAATAAACATTTGAATGCATCAGTCTGTGTGCAATGAATAAATATAATGTACAAGTTACACCTTTTGAATGCAATTACTGAAATAAATCAAGTTTTTCAAAATATTCTAATTTACTGGCTTTTACCTGTATATATGTTTATATATATATATATATATATATATATATACATATATATATATATATATATATATATATATATATATATATATATATATATGTATATATATGCTGTATTTATATGTACTGTATATATGTATATGTATATGTTTTTGTGTGTGTGTGTGTATGTGTGTTAATGAATGACTAGCGTCCTCTGCAGTGGACATTTGTTTTTCGGTATTTTTCTTTCGTCAGAGTTGCACATTTTTGGAGAGAAAATAACCATGTTTTGCAAAACACAAATGTCCACAGCAGTGGATGCTCGACCTCAGAAGGATGTACAGTATACATGTTAAAGGGGAACTGCATTTTTTCTAGAATGTTGCCTATTGTTCACAATCATTATGAGATACAAGAAGACAAAAGTTGTTCAATCAATCAATCAATGTAGAATTCAATCTATTCTACCTCTAAATTATTTAAAAATGCATTGAAAAAATTGTCACCAATACTTCATTTACGTTCCTTAACCTGTATAGTAACCAAACTGTAGCAACATTGTTGTTATAAGAGCAAACACTGAGGAACAATGTTTCTAGCGTAGTAACACATCAGCGTGCTAAGGTATTAGCCGTAAAAGCTTACTACGGAAAGTGATATGCTTGCACGTAGCGCGTTTGAGTTTGTACTGCACAACACAACGCGATAGGACAGCAATCTGTACTGACTGAAAAACATGAACAATCATATTATAGTATCTGTAAAGTGTTAGCCCACATTTCATGTTTTTTCTTCGCCATTAGCCACATCTTTCAAGCGTTTTTTTATCATGTTTAGAATTAAAAAAAAAAAAAGGTCACAATTAGAGATGTCCGATAATGGCTTTTTTGCCGATATCCGATATTCCGATATTGTCCAACTCTTAAATACAGATTCCGATATCAACCGATACCGATATATACAGTCGTGGAATTAACACATTATTATGCCTAATTTTGTTGTGATGCCCCGCTGGATGCATTAAACAATGTAACAAGGTTTTCCAAAATAAATCAACTCAAGTTATGGAAAAAAATGCCAACATGGCACTGCCATATTTATTATTGAAGTCACAAAGTGCGTTACTTTTTTTTAACATGCCTCAAAACAGCAGCTTGGAATTTGGGACATGCTCTCCTGAGAGAGCATGATGAGGTTGAGGTGGGGGCGGGGATGGGGGGTAAGCGGTAGCAGGGGGTGTATATTGTAGCGTCCCGGAAGAGTTAGTGCTGCAAGGGGTTCTGGGTATTTGTTCTGTTGTGTTTATGTTGTGTTACGGTGCGGATGTTCTCTTGAAATGTGTTTGTCATTCTTGTTTGGTGTGGGTTCACAGTGTGGCGTATATTTGTAACAGTGTTAAAGTTGTTTATACAGCCACCCTCAGTGTGACCTGTATGGCTGTTGACGAAGTATGCTTTGCATTCACTTGTGTGTGTGTGAAAAGCCGTAGATATTATGTGATTGGGCCGGCACACGAAGGCAGTGCCTTAAAGGTTTATTGGCGCTCTGTACTTCTCCCTACGTCCGTGTACCACTCCGTACAGCGGTGTTTTAAAAAGTCATAAATTTTACTTTTTGAAAACAGATACCGATAATTTCCGATATCACATTTTAAAGCATTTATCGGCCGATAATATCGGACATCTCTAGTCATAATGATTGTGAACGATACGCAAAATTCCCAAAAAAGAGCAGTTCCCCTTTAATAAATGACTAGTGTATTCTGCAGTGGACATTTGTTTTTGTTCTTTTTCTTTTGTCAGAGTTCCACATTTTTGGGGAAAAAATCAACCTAAATAAAACACAAATGTCCACTGCAGTGGACATTGGCACTCAGGAGGGTATACATCAGGTCTGGGCAATTAGCCAAATTTAGAGAAAAAAATGTGTCCGGGGGCCGTTACATCTACTTTTAGGAACACTAATATAAAACCTCACAATAATGTCTGAATGCTAAAACGTTATGACAGACCGCCTTAAAAAACAGAATGGAATTTTAAATTGTTTTACTAAATGAGACACCCAGAATGTACATAAAAATAAAGAATGTGGGATTTACAATATTAGCTATGAACGATAAAACACTGAATATTGACAACATATGAACGTCACAACCCCCTCTCGATCGACATATTTTACAATCAAAATATCACACAACAAAAATGCAACAAAATATGAACGCAAAGGTTAAAAAAAACCCACCTACAATCTGATATACTGCACATCATAATGGCGGCTATAGTTCCGATCTTAAAGATCCAAAAAAATGATTTGGGAATGTACGGCGGGCCTTAATTTGCCCAGGTCTGGTATACATGTTAGTAAATGACCATGTGGTCAAAGAGTGCCACTGTATGTCTTCCTGTCCACGTTCTCATGTATTCTAAACCTATATGAAAAGGTAAATGTTCTATATAATGCGTTTTCGAATAAATGCGCATTTTCCGGTGAACGCCCTGCCCTTGTTGCAGTTTATAAATAAATAAGATCATTTATTTACGGTATACTTTACGGGTTTTTTTTAAAACAATTTTTTTACATCTTTACATATTACTCCAATTGGACAGAACGAGTTGAGGAACACCGAAATGCTGTCGGCTGCCTGCGCGGTGGGTGTGGGCTGCTGCTTCGCTGCCCCCATTGGAGGTAAGATGACACAACCGTGAAGAAGTATCTTAACCTACACACGGAGGTTTGTGTGTGCTCAAGGAGTGTTGTTCAGCATCGAGGTCACGTCCACCTTTTTCGCTGTGAGGAACTACTGGAGGGGCTTCTTCGCTGCTACCTTCAGTGCCTTCATCTTTCGAGTGCTGGCTGTGTGGAACCAGGAGGAAGGTATGTGGTGACTACATTTTTTATTTAGAGTGATGTTGGAAACTTTTTTTTTCTCAAGACTTTTGCACTGAAGTCCACTATATATAAACATTGATAAATGCGGGGGTGGACGTCAGTATACTTCTTCTTTTTTCAAGCGTGTATTGAAATATTGCGGGCTCAGTAAATAAATGTATTGTAAAAGAAAAGAAAAAACGGGGGCATTACAGGTGTTCCTAATGAGATTGTTCAATTTGAAAATAAGCTGTCTAAAATTTCTGCAGGGAGTGTTTTTTTTGTTTTTGTTTTTTTTCCTTAAATAGAATTGTTTTTGAGTTTTTGATTGCAAAGTTGTTAGAATAGGATATAAATACAAAGTATTTCCCTCTTTCCCTTAAGAACTATTTCAGGCCCATTGACTCCCATTATAACTGCTATTTTTTTAACTGACTGTATTCCTGGTATATTACTAAGCTTTATCCATGAAAACTGAATGAATTTCACCTTTTTTTTTAAAAATATATATATAATCAAGAAAATATTGTTTTGGTGTAATTGCGTCCAAAAACCACCAGATGGTGCCATAAAACCATGAGGCCAATTCTCAGAGCTTTGATGAGCGTAAATAGGTTGAACTGCCATTAAACCGCTGAAATGAAATGAAAATTATTTTGGGCAGTTTTACTGTATATAACATGGCAGAAAAGACCGATGTGAACTCGATAAACTCAACGAAGTCCTGCCTGCTTTCTCATTTTAGCTCAGTATCACTGTAAAAATTTAAATTTTTTATCCACTTGCCTACTGTATCAAAATCAACGAATAATGAATTATTGACCCATTCAAGGCTACAACCTCAGATATTCCACTCAGCAACTTATTTTTTAAATAAATATTTCATATTTATGTATAACAAAACTGGCCATAAAAACATTTAAAAAAATAAAGATAACTTTATATCAACAGATAGCTCTAAAGTTGTTACAAGATTTGAAGCCTTGAAAGTGAAAAAAATATATACATTTATTGCTGATTTATGACACTTTTATGAGCCATTCCTTTTTGTATCCTAAGAGTAAGTGCGTATAGTCATTTTTAAGCTTGAATTTTGTCCATCATTCACAATCCCTAGGTGCGAGAAGAACACACTTTCTACACACATTAAATAATTCTAAATACTGTAAAACTGCTAGTACGAGGCGGCTAACAATACGTAATGGAATTAATCTATTCCGCCTATGAAACCTTCTAAAAAAAACATCCAATAAACGCTAACAACGCTCTACTACGTACATTGACCAAGCTATAACGACATTATTATTGTAAGAACTTACACTGAGAACTACTTTTCTGTGACACATTTCCTTGATCACGCTGCTCCTTCGACCACCTGAGATGGGGTCTGCAACCCTAGTGGCTCCCTGGAGCTTTTTCAGAAATGTAGGAAAATAGAAAAAGATGAGGGAAAAAATATATTTTTATTTT
The DNA here is from genome assembly GCF_033978685.3 of Nerophis lumbriciformis. Taxonomy (NCBI): domain Eukaryota; kingdom Metazoa; phylum Chordata; class Actinopteri; order Syngnathiformes; family Syngnathidae; genus Nerophis; species Nerophis lumbriciformis. The sequence continues at coordinate 18,110,381 of NC_084566.2, forward strand.
AATAGGGTTTCTGTAGGAGGACAACATGACACAAACCTCCCTAATTGTTAGATATCCCACTGTTTATATTAAACATGACTCTCTGGTGAGAGAATTTGGTGAGCGCCGTTTTCTCCTACTAATTTTGGTGGTCCTTGAACTCACCGTAGTTTGTTTACATGCATAACTTTCTTCACTGATGCCAGGGAAAGACATATTTTATGACACTCATTCTTTGTCTCATTTTGTCCACCAAAAGTTTTATGCTGTGCGTGAATGCACAAAGGTGAGCTTTGTTGATGTTATAGACTTGTGTGGAGTGCTAATCAAGCATATTTGGTCAGTGCATGACTGCAAGCTAATCGAAGCTAACATGCTATTCAGGCTAGCTTTATGTACATATTGCATCATTATGCCTCACTTGTAGGTATATTTGAGCTCATTTAATTTACTATGTCCTATGTTTATTTAATTTATATCTGCATTTCTCATGAAACATTATCTGTATGTAATATTGGCTGCATTTCTGATAGTGGTTTGTGTGCCGTTACAGACCACAGCAAACGTAACCCAGCTTGTATATATTGTTATAAATCCAATCGAAGAAGACAGCCTGTCGTTTCCTTTAACTTGGACACACACACATCTATACCTTTGGCCATTCTAAGCCAGTAATTTAGAGGAGTTATCTCACCCCCTGAGAAGCCTGGATTTTACTAATATTTTCCAATGTTGTAAAAATGTGTAGTATAAATATTACATTTCAACATTTCTGTCAACGAAGATTTGTGTCAGCCTGCGACACATAGTCATTTTGATAGTAGGCTAATATAGCTAATATAGACACTTATAGTCGTGGTCAAAGGTTTACATACACTTGTAAAGAACATAATGTCATGGCTGTCTTGAGTTTCCAATACTTTCTACAACTCTTATTTTTTTGTGATAGAGTGAATGGAGCACATACTTGTTGGTCACAAAAAACATTCATGAAGTTTGGTTCTTTTATGAATTTATTATAGGTCTACTGAAATATTGACCAGATATGCTGGGTTAAAAGTATACATACAGCAATGGTAATATTTGGTTACATGTCCCTTGGCAAGTTTCACTGCAATAAGGCGCTTTTGGTTGCCATCCACAAGCTTCTGGCAAGCTTCTGGTTGAATTTTTGACCACTCCTCTTGACAAAATTGGTGCAGTTCATAAATTGGTTGGTTTTCTGATATGGACTTGTTTCTTCAGCATTGTCCACAAGTTTAAGTCAGTACTTTTGGGAAGACCATTCTAATTCTAGCCTGATTTAGCCATTCCTTTACCACGTTTGGGGTCATTGTCCTGTTGGAACACCCAACTGCGCCCAAGACCCAACCTCCGGGCTGATGATTTTAGATTGTCCTGAAGAATTTGGAGGAAATCCTCCTTTTTTATTGTCCCATTTACTCCCTGTAAAGCACCAGTTCCATTGTCAGCAAAACAGGCCCAAAGCATAATACTACCACCATCATACTTGACGGTAGGCATGGTGTTCATGGGATCAGGAACCTTTTCTCCTCCAAACATACTGACATCACATGGACAAAGATAAGACCTTCTGGAGGAAAGAGTTGTGGTCAGATGAGACCAAAATTGAGCTGTTTGGCCACAATACATAGCAATATGTTTGAAAGAGAAAATGTGAGGCCTTTAATCCCAGGAACACCATGTCTACCGTCAAGCATAGTGGTGGTAGTATAATGCTCTGGGCCTGTTTTGCTGCCAATGGAACTGGTGCTTTACAGAGAGTAAATGGGACAATAAAAAAGGAATTCTTCAGGACAACCTAAAATAATCAGTTTGGGTCTTGGGCCCAGTTGGGTGTTCCAACAGGACAATGACCCCAAACACACGTCAAAAGTGGTAAAGGAATGGCTAAATCAGGCTAGAATTAAGATTTTAGAATGACCTTCCCAAAGTCCTGACTTAAACGTGTGGACAACGCTGATGAAATGAGTCCATGTCAGAAAACCAACAAATTTAGCTGAACTGCACCAATTTTGTCAAGAGGAGTGGTCAAAAATTCAACCAGAAGCTTGCCAGAAGCTTGTGGATGGCTACCAAAAGCGCCTTATTGCAGTGAAACTTGCCAAGGGACATGTAACCAAATATTAACATTGCTGTATGTATACTTTTAACCCAGCAGATTTGGTCACATTTTCAGTAGACCCATAATAAATTCATAAAAGAACCAAATTTCATAAATGTATGTGCTCCAATCACTCTATCACAAAAAAATAAGATTTGTAGAAATTATTGGAAACTCAAGACAGCCATGATATTATGTCCTTCACAAGTGCATGTAAACTTTTGACCACGACTGTATATCATGTGTTGACTTCATTATATCACTTATAGGCTTTTAATTTTTTGCGGCTCCAGACAGATTTAATTTTTTTTTTTTGGTCCAATATGGCTCTTTCAACATTTTGGGTTGCCGACCCCTGACCTAAGAAAAGTGAATGCCAGGTTAGAAATCATGCATTTCACCTCAATAGTAGAACGTTGTCAACTTTCACACACAGGATGTCCAGTGGGCTACACTGTGGTAATCCACACCCATGCGTTTCAACTTGTATTTGATTTTGTGCATAATGGAGTTGTGACTGCTGAGCCGCTTTTTCTTTCCCCTTTAGAGACCATCACTGCTCTTTTCAAGACCCGCTTCCGTCTGGACTTCCCCTTCGACCTTCAGGAGCTGCCGGCATTCGCCATCCTTGGGTGAGTGCGTGTCTTTGGGTTGAGGCCAGCTTAAACTCCATCCTAAAGGACGCCTCAGCCTTTTTCAGGCTCCCTTATTCACATTCCTGTCGGGTGCGCGCCTTGGTTTGTATTTGATGATCAAGGCATGAAATTAACTTTTTACCCTGCTGATTGTATACAGCAAGACTTTGTAACAGAAAGTCAACCAATGAACACAAACACGGGTCATAAAAAAGGAGAAGGCTCTTGTGTCATTGCCGCTGCTTTTTGCAGGATTGCCTGCGGTTTTGGCGGCGCCCTCTTTGTGTACTTGAATCGTCTCATTGTGGAGTGCATGAGGAAGCAGAAGACCATTAACAAGCTCTTGTTGAGGAAGTAAGTATATCACACTTTACACACAATTGACCGTCAACCTGCTGTTCGCTTGCAGCACCAAGAGGTCTACACTGAGGGAGCAAGAAACCCACTGATTTTAAAGGATGTCGGACCTTTTTGATGATAATAACACAAACAAAAGGTCACATTTGTCACCTATTTTATTCAATTCCCTTATATGGAAAAAAGTCTTCAGACACACCAATTATTATTATTTGATCCACCAAGGAACGTTCCCCAGCCTCCATCCATCCATCCTCTTTCGCTTACCCACAGTCAGGACACAGAGGCTGTAGCCTAAGTAAAGAAGCCCAGATTGACCTCTTCCCAACTATTTTCTCCAGCTCCTCCCGGGGGATCCCGAGGCATTCCCAGGCCATCGGGGAGATATAGTCTCCCCAACGGGTTCTAGGTGTTCCCCGTGGCCTCGTACCGGTCAGACGTGCCCTAAACATTTTCCCAGGTAGGCGTCTGGGGGGCATCCTGACTAGATGCCCAAACCAGCTCATCTGGCTTCTCTCGATGTGGAGGAGCAGCGGCTTTACTTTGAGCTCCTCCCGAATGACAGAGCTTCTCACCCTATCTCTAAGGGAGAGCCCGACGGCGGAAAATTAATTGTGTCCACTTGTACCCATGATCTTGTCCTTTCGGTCATAACCCAAAGCTCACGACCATAGCTGAGGATAGGAACCTAGATCGATTGGTAAATTGAGAGCTTTACCTTCTGGCTCAGCTCCTTCCTCACCACGACGAATCGATACAGTGTCCGCATCATTGTGGACGCCGCACCGATCTGCCTGTCAAGCTCACAATCCACTCTTCCCTCACTTGCGAACAAGACCCCAGGTTCTTAAACTCTTCCACTTGGAGCAAGGTCTCCTCCCCAACCCGGAGATGATTTCTGGGGTTGAGGTTGCTGAAGTAGTTAAAAATCTCCTCGATGGCAGGTCGCCCAAGGTCTAAGGCTCTGGATGCGGTTAGGCTGTCTTGGTTGACAGGACTCTGCAACATTGCGTGGACATCTGGGGCACTGCCTCTGAATTGGCAGATCGGGTTGGTGGTTCCTCTCTTTAAGAAGGAGAACTAGAGGGTGTATATATATATATATATATATATATATATATATATATATATATATATGTATTTTATTATATATATATATATATATATATATATACATATATATATATGTATTTTATTATATATATATATATATATGTATATATATATATTTATTTTATTATATATATATATATATATATATATATATATATATATATATATATATATATATATATATATACATATATATATATATATATATATATATATATATATAATACTTGAATTTCAGTGTTCATTTATTTACACATATACACACACATAACACTCATCTACTCATTGTTGCGTTAAGGGTTGAATTGTCCATCCTTGTTCTATTCTCTGTCACTATTTTTCGAACCATGCTGAACACCCTCTCTGATGATGCATTGATGTGTGGCACGCACAAAAGTGCTTTCATCAAATGCACTAGATGGCAGTATTGTCCTGTTTAAGAGTGTCACAACATTGCTGTTTACGGCAGACGAACTGCTTTACGGTATACAAAAACGTGACTGCTGTTGTTGTGTGTTGTTGCCGCGCTGGGAGGACGTTAATGAAACTGCCTAACAATAAACCCACATAAGAAACCAAGAACTCGCCCTCCATCATTCTACAGTTATAACGTGATTGGGCAGGTATGCTGTTTATATTGTGGGTTAGCGGACTCAGGTCCTCATGGACCTGAGTCCGCCTGAATCTCGGGAGATTTTCGGGAGAAAATTTGTCCCGGGAGGTTTTCGGGAGAGGCGCTGAATTTCGGGAGTCTCCCGGAAAATCCGGGAGGGTTGGCAAGTATGCATGTCTTTCCCTCGGATCCAAGAGGAGTAGTGTTGTTTTTGTCCTGTGGACCAGCTATATACTCTCAGCAGGAACCTCGGGGGTGAAACCAGTCTACATGTGCTTTGTGGACTTTGAGAAGGCATTCAACCGTGCCCCTCGGACGGTCCTGCAGAGAGTGCTCAGTGAGTATGGGGTATCGGACCGCCTGATTGTGGCAGTCCGTTCCCTGTATGATCAGTCTCAGAGCTTGGTCCACTTTGCCGGCAGTAAGTCAGAAGCGTTTCAAGTGACGGTTGGACTCCACCCTGGGCTGCCCTTTGTCACCGTTTCTGTTTCCAACTTTTATGGATAGAATTTCTTGACACATTCAGGGCGTTGAAGGGATCCAGTTTGGTAGATGCAGGATTAGGTCTCTGCTTTTTGCAGATTATGTGGTCCAGCTGGCTTCATCTGGCCAGGATCTTTAGCTCTCACTTAATCAGCTGATTGTGAAGTGACTGGGATGATAATCAGCATCTCCAAGTCCGAGTCCATGGTTCTTTCCCTTAAAAGGGTGGAGGCTATCAACGTTACCCAAATTTCCAATCCTAACAACATATTTTGGATAATTCTACGCTTTCAACTTTTTTGTTTGTACAAACAGAAAAGGCTCGGACCCAATGTAAGGTCTGTGAAAGAACTCAATCACACATGCTTGGGGGTGAACAATCACTGATATCTGACTCATTCCTGCAATTGCCACTTGACCTAATACCGAATTAAGAAAAATAATCGTATATTTGTTATATTGTTATTATGTTATTGTTATATTAGGAAGTTGTGTTGCTGATTTAAAGACAAAGTGTTACGATCTGTTGGGCCAGGCCATTCTTTGTTTAGTTTTTGGGTGTTTTTTTCTGTGTTTTTTGGTTCACTTCCTTTCTTGTGCTCTTATTTTGTTCTCACTTTCTGTTCTATTTGTGTTGTCACTTCACACTGCTGCTTGACGCTGTCTTCATCACCTGGGGGTGATTAGTAATTATGTTTTTCACCTACTGCTAATCATCACCTGGGCACAATTTAAACCAGTCACATGTCTTTGTGGGTGTGGGATCATTGCGTTTGGATGTGTGGAGTCACTAGCACGGTCAGTAGACACTTGAGTCTTGCTTCGACAACCCATAAACAGCCCAAGCTCCATTGAAAATGTGGACTTTTGTCATGGTCAGTTCGTAATCTGGATAGAGAATAAGAATAGTTTTGAAAATGCCACTAACAATCAAAGAATGATGGCAAACTTAATCCAAACCGGTTACCGATCTGTCATGATTATCAAATAGCTAGCATGTGTAGCAAAGTGGTTCGTGCCAATCCCTTTGATGTCAAATGACGTGGGTTCGATTCTCTGCAACGCAGTTCCCAAACTTGTTCATCACTGTTAACACTATGTTTAATGAATTAACACAATTCTGTATTTATTCTTTTTAACCAGCCACCAAAAATCCACAGCTGGATGAGGTTTTGTCAAGATAAATAGAAGAATCGCTTTAAAAAAAAAAAAAGAACTAAATCTCTGTTCTGTCCATCGTTGTCCAAGTTACATTACAATGTCATCTTCCACTTTAGGCCATTTCCTCAAGGTGGCAGGAAAACATTATACAACCTGCCCTATCGTATGATTCTACTATGTTGGCAAAATACAAAAACACAATATTTGTATATATTTTTTATTTTTTTATTATTATACTTTGTTAATTTAACTAGCAAAACCATTTGGTCAAACTTTTATTGTGATTCATTGTCATTTCCAAGAGCTATAACAGAAGCAACAAATCAATGGATCACACATTATGTGGAGAGGTTTTGTCCATGTTACATTATTTTGTCATCGTTCTCTTTATGCCATTTCCTCAAGGTTTTTTCCTTGACAAAACCTCTCCATCATCTTGTTATTGATCTATGTTGGCTGGTTAAGCAAGAATAAATACAGAATTCACTACTTTATTATTATTTGGACTTTCGAATGCAGGATTTTTCCGGAAATATTCAGCCAAATTCAAAATGAGTTTGAGTTTTCATTGTTAAACGATCATTTCATATTCAGGATTTACATTTTTATGGTCACAACCAAACGAGTTTGTTTTCTTCTGCCACTCACACACGACATGGCTGGAAAATAGGGCAGCACGGTGGAACAGGAGTTAGTATGTGTGCCTCAGAATACGAAGGTCCTGGGTTCAAGCCTTCTGTGGTATTCTTTCTGTGTGGAGTTTGCCCTAGTGTGTGAATGTGAGTGTGAATGTTGTCTGTCTATCTGTGTTGGCCCTGCGATGAGGTGGCGACTTGTCCAGGGTGTAAAGCGCCTTCCACCAGAATGCAGCTGAGATAAGCTCCAGGACCCCCCGTGACCATACTTGCCAACCCTCCCGGATTTTCCGGGAGACTCCCGAAATTCAACGCCTCTCCCGAAAACCTCCCGGGACACATTTTCTCCCGAAAATACCCCGAAATTCAGGCGGACCTGGAGGGTCCGCGTGGAGCAATGTTGTTGTAATATATTGAGTTGGAGGCAATAAACAGGCGAGGGGATGAAGTACGTCTCTTTACTGTAGACTTCAGAACAGACTCACACACTTGACGTCAGGTGCGCAACACCACGTAAATTGTTGGCCAACCAAAAAGTAACCCCAGAACGCTATAGCCAACATTCACCAGGAGATGGCAACAGACAAACAAAGATCACTCTATTACATTCCAGTCTCTCCATGTTTTCTCACCATGGTAACATGTGATCCACGTGCACTGTGCGCTGTCTCTGTCCCTCTTGATATATATATATATATATATATATATATATATAAATATATATATATATATATATATATATATATATAAGAAAATACTTCACTTTCAGTGAATTCTAGCAATATATATATATATATATATATATATATATATATATATATATATATATATATATATATATATATATATATATATATATATATGTATGTGTGGGAAAAAAATCACAAGACTACTTCATCTCTACAGGCCTGTTTCATGAGGGGTTCCCTCAATCATCAGGAGATTTTAATGGGAGCATTCACATACCATGGTTTATATAGGGCACAGAGTGGGTGGGTACAGGCTGGCGTAGGGGCGTGGTGATTGGCTCATGTGTTACCTAGGAGGTGTTTCCGTCTGTGGCGGCATGCTGATACAATTTCGCTGCGCTTGTTGAGGGATGACAGGTCTGGACGGTATATAATAAACAGTTTCTCTTTCAAGCATAGGTTGCATCTTTTATTACCACTATTGTAAGGTGTGCTGGATGCAAGAATTTGCCATGTTATTGAATATTCAACATTATTGTCTTTGAGGTCCCAAATGTGTTTGCTGAGTTCTGTGGTATTCCGCAGGTTTTGGTTCCTGAAAGAAGCCTTGTGATTGTTCCATCTGGTTTTAAACTCTCCCTCGGTTAATCCTACATATGTGTCGGATGTGTTAATGTCCTTGCGTGTTACCTTAGATTGGTAAACAACTGATGTTTGTAAGCACCCACCGTTGAGAGGGCAATCAGGTTTCTTGCGGCAGCTGCAGCCTTTGTTGGTTTTGGGGTCGCTCTGTCCGGGGGCCGACGGCTCATTTGCAATTGTTTTGTTGTGGTTTGAGATAATTTGTCGTATATTGTTCATACAGCTGTAGCTCAATTTAATGTTGTTCTTGTTGAATACTTTTCTTAGGGTGTTGCCTTTGGGGAAGTGTTTGTCAATCAGACTGAGGAATTTGTGGCCAATGTTATTTGAGACGTTTTTGCTGTATGGGGCGTTGTACCAGATGATGTTGTTTTGTTTTCTGTTCTTTTTTGGTTGGTTTCCTGGCGTGGGTTCATAGGTGAGGGTGAAATTGTATCCGCTTTCATCAAGGGCTTTTTGGTACGGGGGGGTTGCTTGGTCAAATTCAGCTTTGCTAGATGACAGCATCAATAGCCTTTTATTAATTCCGGTAGGTATTCTTTTCGTGGTGGTGGGTGGGTGGTTGCTGTCATGGTGCACGTATTGGAGTGTTGTGTTGGATTTCGTGAATGGTTGGTAGCTGTTATTTCTCAGGTTGAAAGTGACGTCGAGGAAGTTGACGGTTTGCTTGTTGGCTTCAATCGTGATCCGTAGGCCGTTCTCTTTGAAAATTTGGCATATGCGCTTCTTGGTATTCTCGCTGCTCCTTGGCGAGGCGCGACACACTGCCAGTCTGTCATCACGGTAAATACCAAGGTTCAGGTTGAGGCTAGCAAGCTGGGAGAGGAGGAAACTCCCAACGAGTTCACACGTTTCTGCTCCGTCAAAACTTCCCATAGTGACGTCAAATGTTGAGTTGTTCTTTTTTTGCCATGGTGTATTGTTGTGGATGAGTATGGAGTTTTTTGCGTGGATGATGATGTTTCTTTCGTTGCCTGTGATTGAGTCGTAGTCTGAGGCGAAGTCTAGTGCTTGAGTCAGTAGGTCTTGCGTGATAGAAGGGTAAAATTCTTCGATATCGAAGGAGATAAAGTTGTGCTGTTGTTTGTCTTCGATGTTGTTGAACCATTTGACTACTGCTGCTGTATTTCTCCATTGGTTGAGTGGTGTTTTGTCCTTGATTTTTGTGTTGACTCTGTCCAGGATTATTTTGCTGATTTTTCCTATTTCAGATTTAGTTGGGTTTATTAGTCGGCATGTTGGGTTATTTGCGAAGTTGGGTTTGTGGTCCTTCAATGTGATGAAGGCTTCCTTGTTGGCTGTGGCGTCCACCCTGTCCTCAATGTCCAGTTCAGCCGCGATCCTTTTATTTTCCAGGTGGATGTTCTGTAAAGTGTTGGGTTGTGCTTTTTTGTATGATTTGGTGATGCTTCTGTCCAGTAAGGTGTTATGTTCTGGTATGTCCATTCTGTAGAAGTTTGTGGTTTTATCGGCAGCTATGATGAGGTTGTTTACTTTCTTGATGCGCTCCTTGTCATTTTTCAGCTTGGTGAGGAGTGGGTTGCGGACTGGCTTGAATTTGACTGATTGTATCATTTTGAGCATGTCGTTGTCAAAATCCTTTAGTTCCTCAACTGTGGGTGGGTTCTTTGTAGATTTGAATCCGTAAATTTTCTTTTGCGTTCCTTTTGTTTCAGGGTGGAGGAAAAAATGTGCTTTCCACCGCATCCTTCTTAGGAAGTGTTCCGTCTTTTCTATGAGCCTTAGCCTGTAGTCATTCTGCGCGGGTATGGGGATGTTCTTCGTGGAGTAGTCGATGTCGACGTCACTTTCAACCTGAGAAATAACAGCTACCAACCATTCACGAAATCCAACACAACACTCCAATACGTGCACCATGACAGCAACCACCCACCCACCACCACGAAAAGAATACCTACCGGAATTAATAAAAGGCTATCGATGCTGTCATCTAGCAAAGCTGAATTTGACCAAGCAACCCCCCCGTACCAAAAAGCCCTTGATGAAAGCGGATACAATTTCACCCTCACCTATGAACCCACGCCAGGAAACCAACCAAAAAAGAACAGAAAACAAAACAACATCATCTGGTACAACCCCCCATACAGCAAAAACGTCTCAACTAACATTGGCCACAAATTCCTCAGTCTGATTGACAAACACTTCCCCAAAGGCAACACCCTAAGAAAAGTATTCAACAAGAACAACATTAAATTGAGCTACAGCTGTATGAACAATATACGACAAATTATCTCAAACCACAACAAAACAATTGCAAATGAGCCGTCGGCCCCCGGACAGAGCGACCCCAAAACCAACAAAGACTGCAACTGCCGCAAGAAACCTGATTGCCCTCTCAACGGTGGGTGCTTACAAACATCAGTTGTTTACCAATCTAAGGTAACACGCAAGGACATTAACACATCCGACACATATGTAGGATTAACCGAGGGAGAGTTTAAAACCAGATGGAACAATCACAAGGCTTCTTTCAGGAACCAAAACCTGCGGAATACCACAGAACTCAGCAAACACATTTGGGACCTCAAAGACAATAATGTTGAATATTCAATAACATGGCAAATTCTTGCATCCAGCACACCTTACAATAGTGGTAATAAAAGATGCAACCTATGCTTGAAAGAGAAACTGTTTATTATATACCGTCCAGACCTGTCATCCCTCAACAAGCGCAGCGAAATTGTATCAGCATGCCGCCACAGACGGAAACACCTCCTAGGTAACACATGAGCCAATCACCACGCCCCTACGCCAGCCTGTACCCACCCACTCTGTGCCCTATATAAACCATGGTATGTGAATGCTCCCATTAAAATCTCCTGATGATTGAGGGAACCCCTCATGAAACAGGCCTGTAGAGATGAAGTAGTCTTGTGATTTTTTTCCCACACATACATATATTGCGCTCTACTACGGTATCGAGCACTATTTTTTGGATAACCTTATTAAGACATATATATATATATATATATATATATATATATATATATATATATATATATATATATATATATATATATATATATATATATATATTTTACTATATATATATATATGCATATATATATATACAGTATATATATGTAATATATATATATATATATATATATATGTATGTGTGGGAAAAAAATCACAAGACTATTTCATCTCTACAGGCCTGTTTCATGAGGGGGGGTTCCCTCAATCATCAGGAGATTTTAATGGGAGCATTCACATACCATGGTTTATATAGGGCACAGAGTGGGTGGGTACAGGCTGGCGTAGGGGCGTGGTGATTGGCTCATGTGTTACCTAGGAGGTGTTTCCGTCTGTGTGTATATATATATATACTGTATATTTATATGAAATACTTGACTTGGTGAATTCTAGCTGTAAATATACTCCTCCCCTCTTAGCCACGCCCCCAACCACGCCCCCCCACCCCACCCCGACCACGCCCCACCCCCCACCTCCCGAAATTGGTTGGCAAGTATGCCCGTAACCCCGTAAGGGACCAGCGGTAGAAAATGAATGGATGGAAGTTAACAAACAGAGGAGGACTTTTAACGCTAATTTTATTATAATGGTGATCAATAAAGCAGAGCAGATTTGTTTTATTGCAATCTACCTGTTTGTATTACATTGATATTAAAAACTTGATGTCTTGTATTGTTAATATACTTTTTTTGAAAAACAAAACCAAACACTGTCTTATACTCAGGAGTTGTGTTGTTAATTTAAAGATAATGTGATCAATGAAGCAAATTCATCAAATAAACACATCTGTATTAATAATATTGAATACATTTTGTCTTTAAAAAATGTTTTAAAATCCCCAAAATGTGCCTTGGGAGGAGAGAGTCTTATATTGAGGGCCGTCCTATATTCAGGTCAATGCAGGGTTTTTCCCGAATATTTTCAGTTGAAATCAAAATTGTATGACTTATGAGTATGAGTTTGAGTTATCATTGATATGCGGTGTTTAGGTGACGCCAAACGACTTCTCCCCAAGCAAGTTTTTCTTCCTGTCACTCAAACACACACAAATAGCTTGTAAATAGGGGCTAAACATTTTAAGTTGATCAAGTTAGTCAACAATGGAGGAGGACTTATGATCTGAGAGAGAAACTCATATCAAAACTACAATCATTGTCTTTAACTCCATCACTACATGTGAAAAATCTGGGCGTCGTTTCCGACTCTGACCTTCTTTTTTTTTTACCACATATAAAAAATAAAACAAAAATAGGTTTTTATCATCTTAAGAATATAGCCAGAGTTCGGCCAATTCTCTCTCAGGGCAACACAGAGACGTTAATGCATGCTTTTATTACAAGTTGTATAGATTATTGTAACACCCTGTTTTCTGGTCTTCCTAAAAAGGTTATTATTACACCTTTGCAATTACTCCAAAATTCAGCAGCACGTGTCCTGACGAAGACCATAAGGCGGGCTCACATTACACCAGTTTTAAAATCTCTGCATTGGCTCCCCGTGTGTTTCAGGATCAATTTTAAGGTCCTTCTTATGGTTTATAAATGTTTTTATGGTATTGGGCCTTCTTATCTTTCAGATTTGCTTTTACCCTATGAACTTTCCCGGGCCCTGAGATCCTCCGGCACTCATCTCCTAATTATTCCAAAAGTCAGGATACAAAATCACGGGATGGCATCTTTCCACCATTATGGCCCCCGTCTGCCGGAAAACCTCAGGGCTGCGGAGAACGTTCATGTTTTTAAGAGCAGGCTTAAGACACAACTTTTTGATTTGGCTTTTACCTCATATTGATTATTTTATTGAAGTCATTTGTATTTTACTTTTTATCCTATTAGTTATGCAAGATTGTATTTAGTTCTAATTATTTATTATTTATTTACTGTATATTAATTAAATTGTTTTATTAATCTTCATATACCTTACTTGTATTTTATTCTTTAGCTCTACTCATGGTTCTTACTATTTTACAAGTTTTATTATTTTTATTTTTCCAACGTTCCTCAGAGGGAGCCATCTGCCTCAGGGGTTATCGGCCGTGCTTGTGGGGGCACTTTTGTGTCAGCGTCCTGGTGGCCATGGTCTGATGACCTCCTGGTGCAGATGGCTCCTGTGATAGTGTTTATCTACATGTCTCCTCTGTACTCAGCCATGCAATCATTTGTCCATATAGTTGCACATGTGTGTACGTTGTGTGTGTGTGTGTGTGTGTGTGTGTGTGTGTGTGTGTGTGTGTGTGTGTGTGTGTGTGTGTGTGTGTGTCTGTGTGTGTGTGTGTGTCCGTGCGTATGTATGTGATAATGGGAGATATGGGTCACCGGGGTATTGTTTTTAACTTTGTAAAGCACTTTGCGTTGCATTTCTTTTATGTATGAAAAGCGCTTTATAAATAAAGTTTGATTTATTGATTGATGATCCAAATTTTTGTCACGGTCTTGCATGGAGACATTTAGCAAGACCCCAGGATACAGAGAAAGATATAGCAACATTTTTATTAGGACAAAGGCAGGCAAAATAAAGCAAGTAGCAAAAAAAAACTACCATCATGTACAAACAACATAACCCCTCCTGAATGGCAATTGTAGGACAGGTGACGAGAACAGCGGTAAAGTAATCGCCTAACATGCCAACGAAAGGAGAAGAATTAAGAAAATAAGAGCGCACACAGGAAACAAAACAAAGAAAAATAATGAACTAAGTCCAAAACTATCATGAAGGATCATGACAAATATTGATATAATGGTGATAAATTAAGCAGAACAGAAATGTATTGCAAGTACACTAATTTTTATTCCACTGGATTTATTTGTTTTGGTCCCATATATAAATGTTTTTTTTAAAAAGGGGTTAATATTACACTTGTGTCTATAAAGTAGCTTTTGGTCTAGTCTTCAACATTTTGCTGAAGTTCAAAGTCAACAATTGAGTTGTTTTAGTGAAATATGTTAAATCGACCTTGTTGCTTTGGTGCCCCCAAATGTGTGCTTAAAATTGACCTGGCGTCTTCTGTTGCCACATTAATTGGGTCACTCCGTACATCACAGGAGATATTTCTGGCGGCGACTCCCTCACCACCTGGACTTCAAAGTAAATCTATCTTTGTGACAAGTGCACCCATTAATGACCCCACAGCCCCTCTCTCCCTGTCAGGCGCCTGGTGTACCCGGCGCTCGTCACCCTGCTGATCTCCACCCTCACGTTCCCCCCGGGCTTCGGGCAGTTCATGGCGGGTCAGGTGAGGAAAAAAGACCACCGATAAATGAATAATGAGGGGTTTTTTTAAAGGAAGAAAAACGTCATTTCTTCTACTTGGCGACCTCAGCTGACGCAGCACGAGTCTCTGGTGGCGCTGTTTGACAACCGCACGTGGTGCCGTCAGGGCGTGGCCGAGGAGTTCGACTATAACAGCCACCACCACCACGGTTGGAAGCACCCCCAGGTCAACGTCTTCATCACGCTCATCCTCTTTATCGTCATGAAGGTGCGCCGCCCTCGCCAATTAACAAACACAAGCATATGGTGCATACTTGCCAACCTTGAGACCTCCGATTTCGGGAGGTGGGGGGAGGGGGTGGGGTGGGCTTGGTCAGGGGTGGGGTGGGGGCGTGGTTAGGGGCGTGGTTAAGAGGGGAGGAGTATATTTACAGCTAGAATTCACCAAGTCAAGTATTTCATATATATATATAAGAAATACTTGACTTTCAGTGAATTCTAGCTATATATATATATATATACAGGTAAAAGCCAGTAAATTAGAATATTTTGAAAAACTTGATTTATTTCAGTAATTGCATTCAAAAGGTGTAACTTGTACATTATATTTATTCATTGCACACAGACTGATGCATTCAAATGTTTATTTCATTTAATTTTGATGATTTGAAGTGGCAACAAATGAAAATCCAAAATTCCGTGTGTCACAAAATTAGAATATTACTTAAGGCTAATACAAAAAAGGGATTTTTAGAAATGTTGGCCAACTGAAAAGTATGAAAATGAAAAATATGAGCATGTACAATACTCAATACTTGGTTGGAGCTCCTTTTGCCTCAATTACTGCGTTAATGCGGCGTGGCATGGAGTCGATGAGTTTCTGGCACTGCTCAGGTGTTATGAGAGCCCAGGTTGCTCTGATAGTGGCCTTCAACTCTTCTGCGTTTTTGGGTCTGGCATTCTGCATCTTCCTTTTCACAATACCCCACAGATTTTCTATGGGGCTAAGGTCAGGGGAGTTGGCGGGCCAATTTAGAACAGAAATACCATGGTCCGTAAACCAGGCACGGGTAGATTTTGCGCTGTGTGCAGGCGCCAAGTCCTGTTGGAACTTGAAATCTCCATCTCCATAGAGCAGGTCAGCAGCAGGAAGCATGAAGTGCTCTAAAACTTGCTGGTAGACGGCTGCGTTGACCCTGGATCTCAGGAAACAGAGTGGACCGACACCAGCAGATGACATGGCACCCCAAACCATCACTGATGGTGGAAACTTTACACTAGACTTCAGGCAACGTGGATCCTGTGCCTCTCCTGTCTTCCTCCAGACTCTGGGACCTCGATTTCCAAAGGAAATGCAAAATTTGCATGGTTGGGTGATGGTTTGGGGTGCCATGTCATCTGCTGGTGTCGGTCCACTCTGTTTCCTGAGATCCAGGGTCAACGCAGCCGTCTACCAGCAAGTTTTAGAGCACTTCATGCTTCCTGCTGCTGACCTGCTCTATGGAGATGGAGATTTCAAGTTCCAACAGGACTTGGCGCCTGCACACAGCGCAAAATCTACCCGTGCCTGGTTTACGGACCATGGTATTTCTGTTCTAAATTGGCCCGCCAACTCCCCTGACCTTAGCCCCATAGAAAATCTGTGGGGTATTGTGAAAAGGAAGATGCAGAATGCCAGACCCAAAAACGCAGAAGAGTTGAAGGCCACTATCAGAGCAACCTGGGCTCTCATAACACCTGAGCAGTGCCAGAAACTCATCGACTCCATGCCACGCCGCATTAACGCAGTAATTGAGGCAAAAGGAGCTCCAACCAAGTATTGAGTATTGTACATGCTCATATTTTTCATTTTCATACTTTTCAGTTGGCCAACATTTCTAAAAATCCCTTTTTTGTATTAGCCTTAAGTAATATTCTAATTTTGTGACACACGGAATTTTGGATTTTCATTTGTTGCCACTTCAAATCATCAAAATTAAATGAAATAAACATTTGAATGCATCAGTCTGTGTGCAATGAATAAATATAATGTACAAGTTACACCTTTTGAATGCAATTACTGAAATAAATCAAGTTTTTCAAAATATTCTAATTTACTGGCTTTTACCTGTGTGTGTATATATATATATATATATATATATATATATATATATATATATATATATATATATATTTATTTATTTATTTTATTATATATATATATATATATATATGTATATATAAATAAAAGAAATACTTGAATTCCAGTGTTCATTTATTTACATATATACACGCACATAACACTCATCTACTCATTGTTGAGTTAAGGGTTGAATTGTCCATCCTTGTTCTATTCTCTGTCACTATTTTTCTAACCATGCTGAACACCCTCTCTGATGATGCATTGCTGTGTGGCACGCACAAAAGTGCTTTCATCAAATGCATTAGAGACTGGAATCTTCCATCTCTCCCTAGCATGGCCCAAAACCGGTCAATCTTTGCTTCCTGAGGAAGATCTTCAGTGCCAAGCACTTGGTAGTCCACTACTTCTTCCCGGAGGCTATCCAGGTCCAATCGCAGCTGCGGCTTGGAACTTACAAGCTGTTATGAGAGTAGCGTATGTGTGTGTGTGTGGCCCTTTAATAGGTGAGCATGTGAGGTGAGTGACGTCAGTGAGTGTGTGGGCGAGAGAAGAGAGGGAGCAATAGCGTCAGTGCGGGCGGGACTAGTTTGTTTTGTGTTGGATTGGCTGTGTGCAAGCAATCAATAAAGCAAGATTTGCAACTAATCGCCGGACTCAGGCAGGAAAGGTGCAACATAGCGTATTTCTTCAGCTTACTCGTCGTCGGCGTCGCCATGGCTGTATCTTCCTCGTTCTTCTGCTTCGTCTCCTTGTTGTGTGCGCTGTTGTGCACTGCACTCTCTAAAAGCCGTATATGTTGTTGATGTTATAGATGGCAGTATTGTCCTGTTTAAGAGTGTCACAACATTGCTGTTTACGACAGACAAACTGCTTTACGGTAGACAAAAAACGTGACTGCTGCTGTTGTGTGTTGTTGCCGCGCTGGGAGGACGTTAATGAAACTGCCTAATAATAAACCCACATAAGAAACCAAGAACTCGCCCTCCATCATTCTACAGTTATAATGTGATTGGGCAGGCACATTGTTTATATCGTGAGAAAGAGGACTCAGGTCCGCATGGAGCTGAAGGCCACGCCCCCTCCAGCTCCGCCTGAATTTCGGGAGATTTTCGGGAGAAAATTTGTCCCGGGAGGTTTTCGGGAGAGGCGCTGAATTTCGGGAGTCTCCCGGAAAATCCGGGAGGGTTGGCAAGTATGATATGGTGACCAAATACGCTCAATGTGACTCCTCCTCTCAGTTCTGGATGTCAGCCGTGGCCACCACCATGCCCGTTCCATGCGGGGCCTTCATGCCGGTTTTCCTCATTGGTGAGGAGCGTCCTGCATGAAATGGCAAGTTGTTCCTTGGATAACATCATAAAAAGCATCTTTTTATTGAACCTGGCCAGGTGCTGCATTTGGCAGGCTTGTTGGAGAGGTCATGGCTACCATGTTTCCTGACGGTATACATGCTGACGGCAGCGTGTATCCCATAGTTCCCGGCGGTTACGCAGTCGTGGGTGAGTCATTCTCTTGTTTCCATTTATTTGATTCAGAGTGTCTTCATATTCTATTTAATTGGGCCTTATAAGCAATTTTCCTTCCTTCAGCTGCTGCTACCGTGACATTTTTATCACCTCATGGCAGTTTATGGGATGTGACTGATTAAAATTGATCCCACTTAGGTGCAACATCACATTTCGGGCTCACCTGTGATAGAAAATCTGTTTTAGATCAAATTGCAGCTGTCTGTCTAAGGCAGGGGTGTCAAACCTACGGCCGGCGAACAGGTTTTATCCGGACCGCGGGATTAGTTTGCTAAGTATAAAAACAAGCCGAAATTTTTGAATGAAAGAAATCGCTGTTCTAAATGTGTCCACTAGATGTCGCAATAGCAATTCTTTGTATCTTTGTAGATTATGCTACTTATGTAAAAAAAAAATAAACCACATGATGTGAGTGCTCCAGTCGAGGAAAATGGGCAAATGACATAAATAACATCCTGTAATTTGATTTTGATATTATTTTTTTGTCTTGATAAATTGAAAATTAACTGAACATTATCCATCCATCCATCCATTTTCTACCGCTTGTCCCTTATGGGGTCGCGGGGGGTGCTGGAGCCTATCTCAGCTGCATTCGAGCGGAAGGCGGTGTACACCCTGGACAAGTCGCCACCTCATCGCAGGGCCAACACAGATAGACAGACAACATTCACACTCACATTCACACACTAGGGACCATTTAGTGTTGCCAATCAACCTATCCCCAGGTACATGGTTTTGGCGGTGGAAGGAAGCCGGAGTACCCGGAGGAAACCCACGCAGTCACGGGGAGAACATGCAAACTCCACACAGAAAGATCCTGAGTTCCCGGGATTGAACTCAGGACTACTCAGGACCTTCGTATTGTGAGGCACATTCACTAACCCCTGTTCCACCGTACTGCCCCTGAACATTACCACATAATTTATTCAGAAAGTTTAAATAACGACAAATAAAGATAGAATACTATTTACAGCAACATGTAAGTGTAAAAACAACAACATTATGATTTGTACATTTTCAGAATGTGCCTGTTCTATTTTTAAACAAAGAAAACAATCTGAAGTTGCCTTTATTTTGAATTTATCGTTCCGGGATTTTACCAGATTTTACTTGGGAGTAGATTTTTCTCCATGTGGCCCCCGATCTAAAATGAGTTTGACACCCCTGGTTTTAGGAAATGAAGCGACATATAGTCCTCCGCTATTAGCGCTTTTTGAAATGTTCTTTGTTTAGAAATGTAATAAATGTTGATTTTGTCCTAAAAAATATATATTTTTAGAAAAAAATGGTCTTAAAAATAGGGCTCGTCTTATATCCAGGTTAATACGGCATTTAGTCATTCATCTTATAAATGCTAATGCTATTAATAATTGCAATAATAATGTGTGATATTTTGAGGATTTGTCTTATAACTTCAGAGGCTACTCAAATCTGAATGGTACATTAAAATTGCTGATTGTCAGAACGCCCACAGTACTGGGAGGAGGAGATGCAAATTGTCTGGACTCTGGGATGCAGAGACGGCAGGAAAGTGCATGAACAAGCCTTCTTTATTAGGGAAAATACTTATGTGCAGCTGGTAAGTGCATAAAGAACAAATAGGCGCATGAAGCGCAAAGCAAACGATCCAGCCCCATCCAGATCGCAGCAGCAGAGAACCATCCTGATTGGCAACCAGACACAGGTGTGTCTGATTGCCAACACTCAGACCAAAAGAATAGAGGACAAATCGGAAGTGGAACTGAAAATAAAAGTGCTGTACAGGAAATATTATAAAATACAAGAAACTTATAACAACTGTTGTGAAATATTGACACAAATGTGGCACAAATACTTGCCTAATTAATACTGTATTTATTAGGCAAGTCTGAAGGGGCAATCAGTGTCCGTCTGTGTGCGCATCAACATATGTGGACTGTTGGAAAAAAAAACAGACATATTGTCAATCCAGTAATGCCATTTTTCAGCTGCTGGTTGAGTTACAGGCAGACACCAAAATGAATCAATATATCTCCTATTCACTGCATTTTCTTGTGTCTGGATGATTCCAGCACACTATCACAGTGCTAAAAAGTAGGTTCTGTTGTTCAGGTCAGGGTTTCTGCCCCGGCCTATTGTTGAGCCGCCAAAAATATCTGTTTCTTAGCTGTGGTCTGTATGGGCCGCGGCAGTACTCAGTTGTAATACACTTTTCCACCACTTATGGCAGTAATGACAATCTCAAACAAACAGAAGAAGTCTTGAGCTAAAGTCATAGAGAAGTTTTTTAAGCGAAAAAATTATGACTAAAGTGGTGAAGCAGTATTTTCATTTGCACATTTTATTAATTTAATTAGAATTGATAATGCAGCTAAAATAGGCTCCAGCACCTCGCGCGACACCGATAGGGACAGGCGGTAGAAAATGGATGATTAATTTTAGTACAGCTTCATCGCATGTTAAATTATATTTCATAGTTTCTATAAGTGCCTACTTTTGTCGTATATTTGATTAGCACTTATTTTTTAATCAGCCTGACCTAATCCTTAAAATAATCTGTGTGATTAACGCATGGTGTCATATAATTTGACAAGGTTTATCCCGTTAAATTGTACATAGGTTAGATATAACTATTGCATATGATTAAAATCAAGAGTAAGATTATAATTCAGTGTAGATTTTTAAGTGGTTCCTCTGTAGGGGGAAAGTTGGGTCGTGAGGTTAAAAAGGTTTAGAAGCTCTGGTCTAGATCGCACCACAGGAGTGTTTCTATATTGCCCAGAAAATGTGGCGTAGATTATAGTTGTGTGCTGCATGTTCCTCAACATAGCAAAACACCCTGCTTTGGACCACGATGCCATGGATGTGCAGTAAGTGAGTGTCTCCATGGTGAAAGCCGGTAGTACATGCAAAATAGTCATTCAAGTAGGCCAGCACTTTTTATCAATTGCATACCAGACATTAGTAGATCCCCTGCAACATGCCCAATAATAGTACACACAAATGTATAGTTTAACACTTGTTATTTGGGATCTTAGTACAATAGGATACCAAAAGAGTCAAGCTAATTTAGTCTTAAAAATAATTGTTACAAAAAGGTGTCTTGGAAAAAGAGTGTTTGTCTTATATTCAGGTCAATACAGTATTTAGTACTTCATGCTGGGTCATCACATTTATAAAATTGTAGGATGAATGAGTGTAAGTTACCTTTACACTGCAGGCCACAGTGTTCTAAATCAGATTTTTTCCAGCTGCAAGTAAAATGTGATCTTTATCAGACTCCAGTGTAATTGTGCACAAGCCCCAATTTGGCCCCAATGTGTGTAAAGTGAAAACAAATTAAGTTGTCCGGATTCCGTAAATGGACAAGGTAGTCGCTACTACTACAAAATAAAATTAGAAGTCGCCACCATCGATATGTTCGCCATACCCTGAAAATGTGTGTTTTTTTAACGTGAAAATGAATTCAAGTAATATAATGTATGAATGGATATTCTTATTTTTCAACTACATATATATATTCATGTATTATGAAGTCGCCACCATCGATATGTTCGCCATACCCTGAAAATGTGTGTTTTTTTAACGTGAAAATGAATTCAAGTAATATAATGTATGAATGGATATTCTTATTTTTCAACTACATATATATATTCATGTATTATGTTGTATATTTGTTGGTCGTGTGATGGGGCGATGAGCCAAAAAGATGCCAACGAGGAATCGTCGAACAAAAAGCTTTATTTGTTTCAGCGAGCCTCAGACTGGAACCTGCATCTTCCAGGAGAAAAACTATGGACCTAATCACTTTTCTGCTGTCTTCTCAGACCACTGTTCTTAAATACCTTTTACACAAAGACCCCCACTCTCCATAACTCTAGCCTTGGAGCCGGTCAGTCTGGACAAAGCCCAGTTTGTTGCTTGGCCAGTCAGCCTATTTCCTTTGATCAGTTTGAGTCGGGTGACCTCCAACCCCTGATCTCTACTCCTACCGGTGGGGGCTTCCTACCAGATGTTGTTATTGTGTTTATACTTCCTCCTAAAATTCAACTGCTGCTATCCCTTAAGTTCCTCAGTGTCCTGGGGGGTAAGAACCGCCACTCTTTGAAGAGTTTGTGATGAACATGTGCACTTTTGACCTTAGTAGAATAATCCTCGAAAGGATTCTGTGACCAAATACAAATACATGCTATTTCACAATCATATAAGAAAATTGTACATGGTATAATTTACCACAATTACATATAGCCTATTATTCGCGCACTATTGACTAATGCACCGAAAATTCTTCTGTCGAAAAAATACTTTGCCAAACCGAAACAGGATGTTGTGATGAAATAGCCATTTCCAATGGCGAATTATGTAGCATACCGTTTGCATTCAGGTTGCATTTCCATTTAGACTGAAGTCACATTTGAAAAGATCTGATTCCAATCAGATCCGGACTACTTCCTGATATGGCCTGAATCTGATGCCAAAAGATAAGATTTGAAGCATTTTAGAAGGTTTAGACTGGCAAAAGAAATCTGATCTGTGTCATTTGAGGGCAAAAAAAATCAGATTTAGTGAGTATAGGGGTCTCATTATAAAGTGGTCCGCAGTGACCTATCAAATTAAATCTATGCCCGCTATTACTCCATAATGATGAATAAAATATGAATTTAGTGACGACAGAACAAAACCATTTCCCTCCTTCTTTCCGCAGGTGCGGCAGCGCTGTCCGGGGCTGTCACCCACACCGTGTCCACAGCGGTCATTGTCTTCGAGCTGACCGGTCAGATCTCGCACATCCTGCCTGTGATGATCGCGGTGATCCTGGCCAACGCCGTGGCCCAGTCGCTCCAGCCGTCGCTGTACGACTCCATCATCCGCATCAAGAAGCTGCCCTATCTTCCAGAGCTGGGCATGGGGCATCACGAGTGAGTCTCGGCCGTTTTGCCCAATTATCGCTCTTTCTCTCTCTCTCTTTTGCCTTTTTGCAGGAAGTATAATATCCGAGTGGAGGACATCATGGTGCGGGATGTGCGCTACATCACGCTGACCTCTTCCTACCGGGAGCTGCAGGAGATGCTGCTGACTGGTCAGCTTAAGACGCTCGCACTTGTTGAATCCAGAGGTAAATTAAAGAAAAATGATAGAATGGTGGGACAATAATCTCTTATTAGTTTTTCTTAATTCTGTTTACTTGGCTACCTGGGTGCTGTCTTGTGCAGCAGTAAAGGACAGGGACAATTGGCAGGGACAGAGTAAGATAAAAGCTGACATCAGCTCTGGAAATTGCAGAATAAAAACATTACACAAGTGCTGATGGTGTGAAACGATCCCTCATTTATAACCATTGAGGCCCTTTAAAAGTGAAGTTACACTTTTTACCACAAGGTACCAAAACGACCACTCTCCCAAAAGTGTATAAAAAGTGCAACGTATCAACAAAAATTCACAATACAATGAAAACAAATAAGTAGTGTATTTACATGTATTTTCAATTGCTTTGTAAAGTATTGTAGAGGCTGGGAGTTGGTGGAGGTTGCTCTATTTTCTTTTATCAGATTCATTAACATTTTGTGTGATTTTTGTAAATATCATTAATAAAATCACTTTCATCGCATAAAATCTTTGCAACGTTTGATGTAATCATTGATATAAACATTTCAATTAGGATAGGATAGGATTTTATGGTCATTGCACAAGTACTACGAAACTATGTTTTCAGCACAAACCCGTTCAAGATTAGCCAAACAAACAGTGTACAGGGTTACAGAACAGGAACGCTGATGGGTCACCACGAGGCGCCCCCGTAAAAGATGGGAAAAAGGTAAAACGCTGGGGAAGAAGATGAGTAAAAAAATACAATCTAGACTGGGCTCCTAAGGGGGCCTAGTCTGGAGTGGGAAAAAACCCTCCATGCCATGCACACATAAACATGTTACATATAATCACGACAACTCGCAACAGAGGGGAGGGGGGGGGGTTGGGGCCCTGGAGGTCGACTGCTGCTATGAAGCGCTGCCAGCCGTCCATCACCCCGAAGGGGAATCAAGCGGTGGTGAAGGTCAGGGGTGGGGGAGAGGGTGTGCGTGTGTGTATATGCCCATTGTCTTGGGTGTGTTGATGTAGTGTCCATAGACCTGGGGCCGTTCTGCATGCAAGCAAAGGTTCGACTACAGGTGTCGTTGAAGAGGGAGGGAGGTCAAAAGCGCCCATCATTGAGGAGTCCTCGGGGGATGTTTTCAGAACAGCCTGCTCCTGTTGTTGCAGCGTCAAGGCCATTCGAGGGAGTCAGATCGTAGATTAGGATTTTTGTTTTTCGCGAGCAGACATTACAATGGCTTATCTGTTCTATTCGTCCATGCTGGCGCTCATATCCAATTTTTCCCTTTCAACCAGCTTTTCCATTATGTGATCCATCTTGCGATTCAGTTCAGAAATCGCCCCAGTCTGTGATCCCACAGCCCGGCCCAAGCCTTCCGTTGCGACGAAACAGCCTTTGGGCTCCTTGAGTGGCTGCCATCGTCTTACGAATTTGACGATACACCAGAGCAATGCCCAGCCCAATCAGCAGGTGCTCCGCGATCACGGTTCCAAATAGGTAGATGTCTTCCACGTCCTCGATGGAAAGGACTGAGAGGCACATTATTCTCCATTTATCCCAGGAATCTCTCACGTACCCCGCAGCAATGGTTCCATCAGGGCAGCCAGGCTCCCCAGAACCTCTTTTCCTCGTCGAAAAGATTTTGACGATTGAGTCGAGAGTCCAGCTGATCATTTCCATGTCTGATGTGTAGATTTGGAGGACAGCGCAAAGAAAGAGGCTTCAAAAAAGTGTAGACAAGACAAAACAAAGAGAGCAAGCAGGGAGAAGAAGGGAGCGGGAAAAAATGCGACCGCCCTCACCACAGGCAAGACAGAAAGTGTATTGAAAAGTATTTTAAATTATTATTATTATTTGATCCTAAAAAGACAACTTATATTATTAAGAAAGTTGTCCAATGATGAGGTATGAAATGTAATATTTGAAATTAGGGTATTACAGCCTTAAAGGAGCCATATGTAGGAATTTCCTGTCAAGTGATCATTAAATAGCCCTGATATGTCAAAAGGCATTAATACATCATGTTCTTTTCGAATACCTCTAACTGATAACGGTAGTTCAGCCGGGATATGCTCATTTCAAAATTAGATTTACAGCCCCGAAATCTTGTAATTGTTTTCATTTCGATGCCCCGCCTTCCACCGTTTGACCAATTAGAAAGTCCGTGAGTGTGTCACATCCCTGGTTGCCAGTTACGCACCGCCATCTTTGTCTAGCTACTGCCACTGGTAAAGTTACTAAACATGTCAGACCTTAGTAAATCTAAAAGGCGTCGTTACGATTCTCAACTTATTCATGACAAAGGAACAAAACGCGGATTGAAGGCGGAGAAGATTTTTTGACACCAAACTTACTAATTTCCTCCTTGATAGGTAAGTCAGGCATTTACGTTTTCTAATTACTTGTAATAAATGGAAGTTGACATTTCGTATGTAAACTATATTGTCCAAAACAGTCTTTGATCTTGTCTAATAAAGCTAGTATGTTCGTGCAACGAATGCTTAGCATGCTAGCCCGGTCAATGACACATCGACATATAGGCATATATGCCCATTAGCCTGTATGTCGATGTGTATTCGAACTGACAGGGCAAAATATATTTTCGACAAATAAAATCTATGTGGATATGGGTAGTGTCAGTGCCTATTTCATTTTCAATATGCTGATACGCTGAGGAAATGGGTTCCAACATGAGCATCATGTCAATGTGAAACGTATGGAGACAGCCAAATCACAAGATAAAAGAATTCCTCATTCGTGTTTGCATATTGTGGACTACATGTACCAAGTTATATGGCAATCTGAAACGTTTGAAACAGCCTTGATAAAATGTCTCCTTTTGTTTTGGGCATACATTAGGCTGCTAAGCATGCTCTACTTATTTTCACCAGTATAACCATTGCTAGCGTTGGTTGTAGTTCGTTTTAGTCTGTGTTTTATAATAGTACTGACAATAACCATATGATTGCCATTTGTTGTTATAGTACGCAGGCATGACGTACTTCTTCCTGAAAATAGCCTAATTTCTGTGTAAAATGTGTTGGTTAGAGATTCGTTATTGACAAAACGCTTGTCTATTCAGCTATTATGGCCCCAGCACCTCAACCCCTAGTAAGAGGCGGTGGAAGTTTGAAGTTCTTTGGAGTAGCCTAGTCTATCGAGCTGGATTTGGCTGCGTATCTGGCAACCTCAGTCAGGGAGAGGGAGAAGGGACTACAGAATTTTGACCGTGATTACAGTACCATTTCTGTCCAAATTCCTACATATGGCTCCTTTAACCAGGCCAATAACTAAAAGTTTTAAAACATTATTATTTTTGGAGCTTTACTGAAAAAAAAGTATTATAATTGGAGTCATGGGCATCAAATCGGTCCCGAAGGTAAGTAGTATAGGAATATATTATATAGATCTTGTATTAAGTATAGTTATAATCAAATGAGCTGGAGTTTGGTTTCCTTAAGGCAGGGGTGTCTAAAGTGCAGCCCAAGGGTAGATTTTTATTTGCCCTCGACATGTTCTGAAATGTTCTCATTATTAATAAGGTTTAGATACAACTATTTGCTTTGTCACCTATAACACAAAAGCTAAGATAAATAAATAAAAATCCATATAGTTTAGCATATACTGATGCGCATTGAATTTGTTTTAGCAGGGCCACACCTGGCCAAATTGGGGCCCGAAGCAGAATTTTAACATTTAACAAAATTAAAACATATATTTTAATTATTAAAATTTTGACCGGGATCCAAACCCAGGACAGCTGTTTACAAGCCGAGCACTAACAATCAATCAAAGTTTATTTATATAGCCCTTAATCACAAATGTCTCAAAGGGCTGCACAAGCCACAACGACATCCTCTGCTCAGATCCCACATCAGGGCAAGAAAACCCAATGGGCTCAATGAGAAACCTCGGAGGGGACCGCAGATGTGGGGACCCCCCCCCTGGGCGACCGGTGCAATGGATGTCGAGTGGATCTAGTTAATAGTGTGAGAGTCCAGTCCATAGTGGGGCCAGCAGGGTGGAGACAAGTCAGCAGCGCAGAGACGTCACCAACTGATGCACAGAGGAGTGGTCCACCCCGAGTCTCGACTTTGGACAGCTAGCGCATCATCACCTGATAACCTCTGCACGAAGGAGAAGGGGGCAGAACATAAAAGCGACGGCAGATTAACTGGTCTAAAAGGGGGGTCTAATTAAAGGCAAGAGTGTACAAATTAGTTTTAAGACGTTTTTAAGACGACATTGAAAATGTTGTTAGAAATTTGCCATTATGCTTTTATCAGTAACGGAGCAGGAAGGGGCTGCAAAAATATTTGCAGTAAAATGTCATATTTACATGCGTTTCTTCACAAAAACGGGGCCTCCTGCTAGGGATGATGTTCGAAATCGGTTCTCCCGGTTGTTCGATAAGAAAAGAACCGATTCCATGGACTCGAATCCCTTTTTGAGAACCAGTTCCTGTTATCGAGGCCACTATAGTAAAGAAAAAGAGTTGGTTCTTTATTCGAATCCCTGGGAACGAATTCCTTCCCACGTACAGGAAATGCCCTGTGGGACGCAATATTATGCCCATTTGATTGTAGACTCTTACTGACACCTTGTGGCGATATGAAAATACTATGCATCATTAGTTTAGGCACTTCCGGGTTGGCGACTCAGTTAAGTTCATGAGACAATTGAGAAGTAGATAAGTTGTGTTAGCTCTTACAAGTCTTGGAAAAGATAAGTCTGTAAGTAAACTGTTTAACTTGTTTATGTAACTCAATATTAAGGTGGAAAATGGTTCAGTTTGATACTAAGATGTTTATTGAAAAACGATTTGTGTGCACTGTTTCAATGGATGTTTTGAGGACTTAAAATGGCTGCCAGTCGTGTATTTCCACCATTGAAATAGTTTCAACACTCAGAAGTATTTGTTTGATGATAGTACTGTATATTTGTGTGAAGCTAATATTTACATATTGTGTATTACATTTCAGTATGTTAATTGAATCACATAGCTTATACATTTGTCATTGTGTGTATTTCAATTAAAAAAAAAAAAAACTGTCCAGTGCAAGACAAAAGTAAAGATAGGAAAAGACAAAGCAAGATCAACAACAATAAAGAGCCTAAATGGATTAATCTGCTTCGGATTGTTTGTTAGCTGTCTGCCAAGCTGTATAACCTCAACACGTATAGTGAGGGCAAAACAGGCAATATGCAATTATTGCCAGGCTTCGCTCTCATGTAAGGCGGGAAGAATTGTTGATTGATGACTGTGGTGTTCTTAGTGTCATAGTGTGTGTAGTTATAGTATGTTCCAATAGCAGCAGAAGTGCACTTTTTGGAGAGCTGTATTATTTTCAGTTTTGTGCCCAAGGGACTGATTTTATTTAACACTATATTATTATTTATACACCTATAGTGATCACTGAAACTGGTTGTTTTTGTGTTACTGTATATTTGTTTTTCTGAAAAATCCCACTTAATATACTTTGGGTAACAACAGTCAATATTTATTTATTTTTTATTTTTTTAGGGGGGTAACAGCCAATATTTATTCATTTATTTTATTTTATTTTTTTCTTAGAAAATAAAAGTGAACTTTTGTTAAACCAGATATTGTGTTTTTTTCCATATACAACAACCTATCTGGATTCGATAAGAGAATCGATAAGGAATCGGTTCAATAAGAAGACTCGATAATGGGCTCGAACTCGATAATTTCTTATCAAACATCATCCCTACCTCCTGCGTATATGAAGCGTGGTTTTAACATCTGTAACGTACAAAAATGAACCCCCTGCCCTAGGGTTATTGTCAGATATTTTCCTCCTGCTCCAGACTCCATGATCCTGCTGGGCTCCATCGAGAAGCTGCAGCTGCAGTCTCTGCTCTCGCTCCAGCTGGGCCGCCAGCGCCGCCTGGAGTACCTGCACCAACTGGCCCTGGACAGCGACGCCAACGAACACCTGCCCAGCCTGACCAGCGACAGCACTCCCACTTCTCCCTGCAGCCGTGCCGCCATCAACGCTCATCAAGGGGTCCGCTTCCTGGTGAGCACCCAACAGGTGTGAGGTGACCCCCGGGTGGGGGGGTGGCGTAGCCCGGCTGGGGGTGGGAACGGTAGCACTAGAGCGAGACCCGGCATGTGTAACGCATGTAGCGATGGGTAAAGGCACAGGTGGAGGGTATGGAACACGGCGGTGGTAAGTGCTTTGATCGATTGAACATCCTTTTTATTGACATTAACACTCTTGTCTTGTGTGTCTCTCGTCTGTGCCCTCACCTGTGCTGTCTCCTTGGTTCTCGCTTTGCTCGTGCTCCTTTATTTCCTTTCTTTCTTATATATGCATGTGCATGCTTGTGTCTGTGGCTCCCTTTTGTTAATGTGTTGTCCATCCAGATCTCCACCGAAGAGTCCTCCTCCTTCAGCCCAGCAGTGGTCTCCAACAGCCAGCAGCTGCCTCTCAAATCGGCTCTGAAAAGCGTGTCCGCGATCAGTAACGCTGACACGCCAAACAGTACGTCACCGCTGCCAACGCAGCAACAATGAATCATTCAAGAGATGATTAATGCTTTTCTCCTCCCCGAGGTTCTCAGACGCTCTCCTGCGCCGAGCAAGACAAGGAGCTGCTGGAGGTGAGAGCGAGCGCGGGAGAGGTCAAGGGTCAAGTGAGTGTGCGGGGCGTGGAAGGGCGGGGGTCAGGCGCCTCAACATGCAAGTCGTATTGGGCTTGAAAGTGTGACGTACTGTTGTGAACGCGATGCATTGTGGGTCTTTCTGGCCTCTGACTACAGTATTTTCCGGACCATAAGGCGCACTGCCTATGAGTGGGTCTAGTCAGGTCTTTTTTCATACAAAAGGCGCACCGGATTCTAAGGTGCATTAAAGTTAAAGTTAAAATGCCAATGATTGATTCTGATTCTGATTGTCACACACACACACTACATGCGGTGAAATTATCCTCTGCATTTGACCCATCCCCACAGGGGAGCAGTGAGCAGCAGCGGTGGCCGTGCCCAGGAATCATTTGGTGATTCAACCCCCAATTCCAACCCTTGATGCTGAGTGCCATTTTTATAGTCTTTGGTATAACTAGGCCGGGGTTTGAACTCACGACCTACCGATTTAAGGGCGGACACTAACCACAAGGCCACTGAGAAGAAGTTAAAGGGGTCATATTATGAGTTTTTTCTAAATGTAAAACACTTCCTTGTGGTCTACATAACATGTGATGGTGGTTCTTTGGTCAAAATGTTGCGTAGATTATGTTTTACAAACCATCTTCATGTCGCTTTCTGACAGTCGCTTCAGGATGCGCCGTTTTGTGGGCGTCCTTATTTACGTGGCTCACCTTCGACAGCGTCTTCTCCCCGTCATCTTTGTTGTAGCGGTGTAGCGTGCAAGGACGGGAGTGGAAGAAGTGTCAAAAGATGGAGCTAACTGTTTTAATGACCTTCAGACTTTACTTAAATCAACAACGGAGAAGCATCTTCTCATCCGTGGCTCAATAATGCAAAAACAACGCTGGAAATGTGTCCCGTGAAAAACCGTCTGACCGGAACTCTCTAATAACTAAAGCTCCATGGGTGAATTATGTAAACCCACTACAATGGTAGTTTTTAGCGCTTCCAAACCAAGATATAAGTTAGAAATGTACACTACTTTATATTAGAAATGGCAACAGCGGAAGATGAATGTCCCATATCAAGAAGATAGAGAACAAGAAGAAGCTTATTGACTACGGCATCGACACAGACTACAGTGGCGCAAATTTTCAGGACACATGCAGATCTCAAATACA
Source organism: Nerophis lumbriciformis (assembly GCF_033978685.3). Taxonomy (NCBI): domain Eukaryota; kingdom Metazoa; phylum Chordata; class Actinopteri; order Syngnathiformes; family Syngnathidae; genus Nerophis; species Nerophis lumbriciformis. Next base: position 18,141,532 of record NC_084566.2, read on the forward strand.
GATCAGCAGGTAGCAGAAGGTAAGAAAAGTTGGTTTTGCATAATATTGTGAAACAAAACGCCAGATAATGTCTGCTAATGGGTGCCATTTTGCGGTCCTTATACACACACCATAGTAATACTTGTATCTCTGACTACGGTAGCCGTAATGGGCCGACAATCCATCAGGCGGTGCGGCTTCAAAGTCATACTAAAACATTTTGACAGATTTTTGAGTGCCGTGTGTAATGTTCTATATTTTCAATGGTACATTTAAAGTTTTGGTGTTGTTTACTGGAATCATATTGCAGTCTACGCGTATCTCTTATGTATGACTGCCATCTACTGGTCACACTTATCATTACACCATGTAGCAAATAAAATTGCTTCGAGGTCGGTAAGCACAATCAGAATTATTCCGTACATTAGGCGCACCGGGCTATAAGGCACACTGTCGATTTTTGAGAAAATTAAAGGATTTTAAGTGCGCCTTATAGTCCGAAAAATACGGTAGCTTTTTTTTACCCACTGAATGCTAGACTCTGCGCTAAAGTTTTGTTAGTTTCTTTAACAAGTTCAGAACGTGGCGCAAACGTGCGGCCTCACTAACTGCCACAATCGTTGTCATGAACGCTTCAGGAAAAAAAAAATATTTGGTGAGATTTTTCTCATTTCCAGTGTGAAAGGAAAGCCAAGGAAACCCGGGTTAGTGGGCTAATAGAGAGACAGGGAAAGCAGCCTTGAGACGATTAAACATAACTTTTTAACGCCATCACCCGGTACATGTTGGTGTGTTCAAGGCTTTTTTCAGACTGGTAAGTAGTATTTAGTAGGCTGTTAGCATTAGCCAAGCTAGCTGCAAGTGACAAAAAACTGACTGTATTTAGGGAAAACGCATGTTGTCTGTTTATTTTTACTCATGGGTAAGCGCAAACATGAATTAGTATTATTTTCGGAGAAGTCGCGGAGTGATCCAAGTATTTAAAAGTAATAACGGGCTTGTTTTTTAAGGGAAACCTGCTTATGAAATGAGACTCTATCTCAGACACATAAGGGAGGAAAGCAGCAGATTACAATAAGCCTTAAAAGACTTTGCGTCTTAAAATCCTGCAGTGGTATAAAAACTGACTCCTTTGATGAGATATATAAAAGTTTGGCTTTGACAATGGTGACAGCTTACTCAAATCTCTTGTCCATTGTACGCGCTCACACGGTTCAATTTTACCAATTTTACTTATTTATTCAAGGCAGCGAGCCTTAGGAGTAAGGTACAGTTTTCATCCCACGGTCCCTTGATTTTAATATTTTTTACGATCCGTTTTAATCCAGTTTGTTGCTCTCTCACACATTAACGCGGGTACAGTATAGCCATGTAAACTAAAGCTTTGGCTGACAAAAATGGCTACCCCGGCCCCACAATGCATAGTGAAATCACATGTCCTTTCAAGCCCTCTGTAACTCTTTTGCGCCATGTACTAGTTCCATGCAATCCAATAATAATACAATGATAATGCAGTAATGTAATATAATAATTTATGCAGTAAGTCCTACTGGGAACATGCCTTTTTTTTTTAGAATTAAAAAAAGAAATTGGGAGAAAAAAATAATAATAATTTTTAGAGGGAACATATATACAGAGACTTGATAGGAATATTATGATACCTTTTTTGAAATAACAAAAAACTTGAGAAAAAGAAACATAAGCATCTGTAGCTTTATTGCTAATGAACAGTTTGTCCCAGAGAGTGTGTCTTCAAGAAACACTGTTGTCCACCTTATGTGTATATGTATATATGTATATGTATATATATGTGCGTGTATGTATATACAGGCCTTGAATTTTAACTTTTTAAGGTAAAGGCAAGTGTTGCCTTAAAGGAGGGCTCATATTTTAGGGCACAAAGGCAAGTTAGAAGGGCACCAAGGCAAACATTATTTTCTTTCGGGGAAGGGGCTCCAAAGCATGCATGCATATATATACTGTGTGTATATATATGTATATATATATATATATATAAACTGTTTTTTTTTTTCATTATTAATATAAACTTGCCAGCTTTTTGTCACTTCATGATGCCTTTATCTATATTTTTACATTTTGATAAAGGGAGGTATATTTTTGTTATGTACATGTAGATGCTGAATCGGGACAGATCCATTAAGAGTTTGAGCAGAAATATGTCGTATAGGAATTAACTACACACTATAACACATTAACAACGTGCTATGTCACATTAATGTTTTTTGAAGTAATACCTTTGTGACATGAAAAATACACAAGTAATGTATAAAAACCTTGTGTTTACTTTTTGATATTAAAATCTAATAAACAACAGTTTGGCCAACAAGAATAAGGAGGAGTGACACCTCTCACATCCAATACACAATCTTCACAGCCTTCGTTCAGTTCGATGAGGTGACAAAACATTTGAGCAAGTATTGATGTTTGTGAACACTGATACAGTTTGCAATTAAATAAAGGACGAGTGAACATCCCAGTAAACAAAATAAAGACTTTATAAACAAGTTGTGACAACGTTCGCGACACATCGCCTGCTGCAAAACATCAAATAGGTTTCTCCTTCGCTGTATACTTTTAGTGTGGGGACAAGAGCGTCTGTCTCCAATATTGTCCACACCTGTCTCCATCTAAACACAGCAATGCGCTCTCAAACGCACGCCGGGAAGCGAGAGAAAATTACGTTAAACCAAGCGCTTGGCTCCGTTTACTCCGAGGGGAAATCTCCCGTGCAAAGTCCGTGTAGTTAGTCCGCCATGATTATCAAGCCAAGCGACGCCCGTGTGCATGCGCCTGACTTCGTGTTGCCTAAAATGCATTAATAATTGACGGGTTTTTGGTAATTAATTACCGTTACATCCACTGATGTTGGTCAATTTTTTAGGGCTTACGGCAAATGACAAGGGCGGTCGCGGCTTTTGCCGCAGTTGCCGTGGTTAAATTTGAGCCCTGTATATATGTATATATGTGTATATGTATAGGTAAATGTATATATCTGTGTATATATGTGTAGGTATATGTATATATTTGTGTATAAATATATGTACGTATGTATATATTTGTGTATGAATGTATATATTTGTTTATAAATGTATATAATTTGTAAATAAATGTTTATTTTCAAAGTTGGACACTTTTGTATCCTGTAAGTGTCCCACGCTGTCATGCAGAGTGCTTTAAGGAACATGGAAGCTACTTAGAAATGTTTCGGATTTAACAAATGCAAAATATACACTTCTTTTTCCATAAGCCCCTCGTGTGTCATGCAGCGTTGCATTAGCATTGATCCTTGAGCCTCATTAAAACAACCTGTCAGCAGCCCTCCACTCACCTGAGGGGAACTTTCTGCAAGCGTCCACTGTCACTTACATTGTCTTCTTCTTGTGTTGATGTCCCCCCCTTCCGTCCCCCCTTGTCCCTCCCGGGCGGATAGAGCCCAGCTGCCCCCTCTGCGAGAAGGAAGCCCAAACGAGTGAGGATCTCCATGGCGGTAAGATTGTCTGTCGGCCGCCTAGAGACAGTTGCCTGGTAACCGTTGCCTTGCGACAGCGCAAAATATGATTCCATGTGTCAAACACATGTGCTTAACCTTTTTGCCGTTTCATCGTGTGTTTATTTCAAGGTGACTGCTGGTTGAAAGCCAAATGTTTCTCTCAAATGAAGCTTAAATGTTCAAGGAGACTTGGAGGGTCTTGGCTGATATATACGAGCTCCAATTTGCATATCACAGCCATGACATCACGCAGTAAAGTGCATCCTGTGGTGTGATTGTGAAAGGATGACAATGTGTGAGTCGATGCAGAGAGACACGTCTTCACACGTCGCAGCCTCGCCGCTAATGTCTTTTTAAAAATGGGTCTTTACACCTCAGCCACGAAACAATGACATCAAATAGTTCATGGAAGTTAGTAGGGGGGAAAAAGACTTGGCAAAAATGCCATAATGTGTAAAATGAATTGGCAGGAATGTTTAGGACAGCACACTTAGTGTAATTGAACACAAACATAGTGCTAAAATGTTCTAATCATATTTATTTATACAAACATGTATTTTAAGTCCAAAGAATGTCAAGGTTAATAATTAGGGATGTCCGATAATGGCTTTTTGCCGATATCCGATATTCCGATATTGTCCAACTCTTTAATTACCGATACCGATATCAACCGATACCGATATCAACCGATATTATCGGACATCTCTATTGATAATTTTTTTAAAAATCAGGAAGGAGGGTCAATTAGAAGAGTTGAGGTGGAGGAGGGAGAAACCGAATTGAGCCTAACAGTAACAGTAGCTAGAGGATGGAAAAAGTCCTCAGAGTCAACAGTGTATAAAACATGTTTGGATTCATGTTTTTATTCTGTTTTTTAAACCCTGTTTGATCTAACTAAGTCATTTATGTTATTTAGAAAGATTTGCATAACATGGTTGTCATCCATATAGTGATAGGGCTGGGGTATTGATGCCTAAATATACAGTACAGGCCAAAAGTTTGGACCCACCTTCTCATTTCAATGGGTTTTCTTTATTTTCATGACTATTTACATTGTAGATTGTCAAAACTATGACACCTGTGAAGTGAAAACCCTTTCAGGTGTGTACCTCTTGAAGCTCATCGAGAGAATGCCAAGAGTGTGCAAAGCCGTAAGAGCAAAGGGTGGCTATTTTGAAGAAACCAGAATATAAAACATGTTTTCAGTTATTTCACCTTTTTTTGTTAAGTACATAACTCCACATGTGTTCATTCATAGTTTTGATTCCTTCAGTGACAATCTACAATGTAAATAGTCATGAAAATAAAGATAACGGATTGAATGAGAAGGTGTGTCCAAACTTTTGGCCTGTACTGTACATACGATTAGTAATGCAATTTATTTTAATGCATTCTTTTGTTTTGCTGTGTCAGATTACAAACTAGAAAGTCCCCATTGACTACCCTTATAACTACATTTTTTAACTGTACAGTCATTGCACAATATCATCATGCATTTTCTGATTTTAGCGTTTAATTTGATATAAACAGAGGACTTTGTCATATTTACAGTTTGGAATGGGATAAAACCATTTTGGTCAAGTGTTTCTCACAGGACTTTGGTTGCGTCCAGTAACGACGTGATAATGTAACGGTCGATAACGGCCATGACGCTTTCGAAACGCAATGAAAGGCAAAACAAATGTTTAGGACTGTGAACAAAGTTTCTTATGTCGTGTGCATGCGGGCTGCACCTGCAAATAATTGTGTGTGTGTGTGTGTGTGTGTGTGTGTGTGTGTGTGTGTGTGTGTGTGTGTGTGTGTGTGTGTGTTTAATTGGAGTGGATCATTCCTTCCAGCAACCTTTACAGAACATTTTGTGGCGTGTGCATCTGACAAAAACACTTGTTTGCTTGGTCCGAGAAACACAGTTTTGCAGCTCGCAAAATGATGGCCAAAAATTGAGAAAACAATTTAGCTCCAAGGACAAAAAAAAAGTCAGCGATATACAGTACAGGCCAAAAGTTTGGACACACCTTCTCATTCAATGCGTTTATTTTATTTTCATGACTATTTACATTGTAGATTGTCACTGAAGGCATCACAACTATGAATGAACACGTGGAGTTATGTACTTAACAAAAAAAGGTGAAATAACTGAAAACATGTTTGATATTCTAGTTTCTTCAAAATAAACACCCTTATATTTTATTGTTTTTTATTTTGTTTTGTATTAAAAAAAAAAAAATATATATATATATATATATATATATATATATATATATATATATATATATATATATATATATTTATTTATTTATTTTTTATTTTTTTTTTTTTTAATTTGGCACTTTCCATGGGCTGGATTGGGCCGTAGTTTGGGGACCCCTGTACTAGTTTCTTCAAAATAGCCACTCTTTGCTCTGATTACCGCTTTGCACACTCTTGGCATTCTCTCGATGAGCTTCAAGCACACCTGTGAAGTGAAAACCATTTCAGGTAACTGCCTCTTGAAGCTCATCAAGAGAGGGTGGCTATTTTGAAGAAACTAGAATATAAACTATTTTTTCAGTTATTTCACCTTTTTTTGTTAAGTACATAACTCCACATGTGTTCATTCATAGTTTTGATGCCTTCAGTGACAATCAGTCATGAAAATAAAGAAAACGCACTGAATGAGAAGGTGTGTCCAAACTTTTGGCCTGTACTGTACTCTGAGGGTAAAGACAAAAAATGTCCAATCCAAATACTTGTAAATACAAATTGGACAGCAGAAAAGCAGGGATATACTGTGGTCAGCCACCAGGCGGCGTGTTTGCCTGGTATTTGATTGCTATGCTATGCTGTGATGCATCACCCAGCATTATGGGCCGCATCCCTCTGTTTTTTGGCGTTTCCCCTATCGTGCTTCATTGTGGAATTATTTTGCTTAATGAATGTTGTCTCTTCAGGACTCGACTGAAGTAGAAGATGGGATGACGCCGACCGAGGTGAGGGTCAAAAGCAGACCCGGGTCGTGGACCTTGGCTCATGTCTTCTGTTGTCGCAGATCGCCGAGTGGGAGGAGCAGCAGCTGGACGAGCCGGTGGATTTTAAGAACTGCAAGATCGACCCGGCGCCCTTCCAGCTGGTGGAGCAAACGTCCCTGCATAAGGTGCCGAGGTGTGTTCGGGGGGGGTTGTACCACTTTGACGCTATCTGCCGTTGTCCCGCAGACTCACACCATCTTCTCCCTGCTGGGCCTGGACCACGCCTATGTGACCAGCATGGGCCGCCTGGTGGGCGTCGTCTCCCTCAAAGAGGTCAGTGACCCCTCTCGGCCTCGTTGTCCGTGTCATGTGATCACCGATGCCCCCCCCCCCCTCCCCAGTTGCGTAAGGCCATCGAAGGCTCCGTGACGGTGACTGGCGTGAAAGTGCGCCCCCCGTTGGCCAGTTTCCGTGACAGCGGCAACACCACCAGCGTCTCCGAGGTGACGGAACTCCACAAGCTGTGTATCCGCCACAGGGGGCTCTCGCTGCCGCAGGGACTCAACCCTCCTGACGTGGAGGACCAGCCGGACGTGGCGTCGGACTCGAGCGATCTGCAGTTTGAAGGCACGCCGCACGCCTTGTCGCAGCTGGCTCTCCAGGAAAGTCCCTCCTTCACGGAGGAGCCGTCAGAATTCACGTTCGACTGCAGCCCCTCCCACACCGAGGAGTCCGAGCTGGTCTGTGACTGTGACCCCGCTGACCCCGACCAAGCGGAGCAAGAAAGTGTGACTCCGCCTCTGAGCAGGAACCAATCAGAACAGGAGGAAGCAGCGAAGGACCAATCAGAGGGATGAATGTTCTTGACGTTGCCTTGTCGAAGCACCACTCTTATCTTTCATTGTCTACCCAAATCCATCCATTTTCTACCGCTTGTCCCTCTCGGGGGGTGCTGGAGCCTATCCCAGCTGGAAGGCGGGGTACTCCCTGGACAAGTTGCCACCTCATCCCAGGGTCAACACAGATAGACAACATTCACACACTAGGGCCAATCAGCCTATCGCCAGCTGAGTGTTGATCATGAGCATGTGTGTGCACTCCAGGCCAAGAGGGGGCAGTGTTTTATCACAGTGAGGTTTACTCACCGCACATTGGATTGTATAGTGACACTTTGAGTTGCGTTATCCAAAACACAAATATCACAAATGTTTAAATTATAGCACCAAAATCAGGATAATTGGACAAAAGTTATTCTCGTTATTAACAATGATGTGGAGTGCATGAGAAAGTAGGAGCCACAGAGTCGTAAACCCTGTGATGCATGAATTATGTTAACCAGCTTCAGCATCCCCCCAAGTGTTTTTATCACTTTCCAAGCATGAATGTTCTAAGACATATTTTCTTGTATCAAATGTCCACTAGGGTGGATTTGTGAACACTATTTACAAGGGCATACATCACTGAATGGCAGTAGGGTAGGGCCAGGACAAATAGTCCTCAAGGAGGACCTTCGAGTAGATTCAGGACTTTTTTGGTACATTGTTGCTCTTTTTTTGGCCTTAACTTTGGTTGTGTTCCTCCGAATGGAATTATTTTTGTCTAAGTTAGTGGTCCAAATCATTTAACGTGGCCCGCCACATTATTAAATTGGCCCGCCATGTCATTCAATGTGGTCTGCCACATCATTTAATGCAGTTGGCCACATCACATAATGTGGCCCTAAAAAAAAACAAGTTTGAAACCCCAGGTGTATAGAACATTTGGATATATATATTTATTTCTACTTTTTTGCACAAATCTCTTAGCTTCAGTCCTAAATCAAACTAGCAAACATGTCATGTTTTTTTATTTTATTTTACCTCCTTGAATGCCCATTTGATCAAACTTTTAATTTTTTTTTAAAAATGCATAAAATGTGTTGTCATCCATGTAGTGAATGTTAAAGGGCTGAGATACTGATGTAAAGATAAGGCCATACATATATAAGATTAGTAATAAAACACATTATGGTGCATTGTTATCTTTTGTGTAGGGCCAGATTCCAAACATGATGCAGTGTACTATCATGGGGGGAAAAAAGTCTCCATTGACTACCAATATAACTACAATTTTAACTGTTTAGTTATACACAATATAATCATGCATTTTCTAATTTTAAGATTACATTTTATAGATATATATTACATTATATATATATATATATATATATATATATATATATATATATATATATATATATGTATATATATATATATATATATGTATATAATTTTTTTTTAATTAATTTTTTTTATTAAATATATATATATATAAATATTTATATATATATATGTATATATGTATATATATATACATATATGTATATATATATATATATGTATATGTATATATATATATATATATTTATATATATATATATTTAATAAAAATAAAATAAAAATATATATATATATATATGTATATATATATATATATATATATATGTATATATATATATGTATGTGTATATATATATATATATATATATTCGATGGGACAGTTTTGCCATGATGCTTTAGAAAAGCAATGACAAGCTAAACAAATGATTAGGACCGCGAACAAAGTTTCTTCTTTCATGTTATTTGTAGTGGGCAAAACAGTTGCTATAAATCCCCAGAGGGTTAAGAGAGTGTAAAACAGTTTAGGTTTCACAATTAAAATTTGTTTTATGACTAATCTTATGTTTATTCAGGCCGGATCATTACCCCAGCACCCCAGACCTTCAACATTTACTGTATGGATAATTTTATGCACATTTTTTTAACATAAAACAGCTGACATTAATAGGTCAAATGTGCATTTAAAGGGTTAAAATGTTTTTGTTTTTTTATACTTGACATGTTTTCCATTTTTGTTTCAGACTAAAGTTTATTAAGAGATCTGAGCAAAAAAGTAGTCAAATGTAAATCCCAATTTTCTTTATACACTATCAACTCCCTGAGGGATTTTTCGTCCTGACGCTTCTCAATTGGGATAAACATATTTACCAGTGTATCTTCTATATATGCAAAAATATAAATAAAACATTAACATTACACATGAAAAAGACCTTTTGGGGAACAAAAATATTCCATTTGGAGTAACACAGCCAAATATATGGCCAGAAATAGAGCAAAAAATGACAAAAAAGTTATCAATAAACTATTTGTTCACATATCTTATTTATTTGTATTTTAATGATCCAAAACTACTAAACATTGTGCCTCCTGACTTCCAAAATAATCAATGTAAACATGATAAGACTAATGTACAGAAAATATTGCTACATTCCACTAATAAACTAAATTCTAATAACGTAAAGTAATTGATTTGCACACAAAGTTACTAAAGATGAAGTGTTTTTAAAAACAGCCAAGTTTTATACTAAGTATATATATATATATATATATATATATGTGCGTCGATATGTATATATGTGTATGTGCATGTGTATATATGTACATATAGTACATATATAAATACAGTATAGAGATATACACATATATTATTAATGTGTATATATATGTGTATATATATATATATAGTATATTTACAGTATATATGATGTCCATTTTAGTGGCACGTCACAAAATCAATACTGAGACATTTTAAGTTTAGTTGTTGCTTGATGCCCACATGTTTAAATGATGTTTAAATGATTTACAATAGCAGGAATGGACAGATTTCTGCACGTTGATCAGCCACTTAATTGGTTGTTGCACGTGAAACAGCTGACCAACAGGTGGCAGTGTATGGCAAGACACATCCACTGTAGTGACAGATGCACAACTTTGACATTAAGACTCCAATGTGGTCATTAGGGGTGTCCCGATCCAATATTGATATCGGGTACCAATACCAGAGAGAAAAAAAAACATTGTCTTGTCAGTCAAGTCAAAAGGTAACCATGATAGGCTATAGGCTACTCGGAGCTAGCAGCTACACGACAGTTAAGCGCACAATAGCACACAAGCTAGACAAGCTTAATAAGTGTCCTTATTTAAACAAGAGTGCAGTGAATACAAACAAGTATGAAATAATTCTAGCTACCTATTACTTCCAGATACAAAGTCTATTGAAACGTATCCAGTAACAAACATGCTCGCATCCTTTAATTTACAGCACCATAAGCTTAACATAATGATGTATTACGGCCATGAGGTGTCGCCAAAATACCAATTACCCCTCCACCTCAACCTAAAGACAGCATAAGTCCTTTCCAGGTGGTTAATGAATAATGGCTTAGTGTTTTTCATTGTTCTCTGTTGAACTAATTTCATTTGATCAAAGTTTTTCAACACTATCCAACGGACGCATCGTTGGATACCTGACGTGCTCTGACTGGGGATAGTCCCCGGTTTGGCGTGGGTGTCTTCGTCGTTGGAGTCGTCCTCCTCGTCGTCATCCACGGAAGCCCAGGCTCGGAGTTTAGCCTCGGCGATGGCGAACTGCTCGGCCACTCCTTCACAAATGAGGAAAAAATATTGTGACGATAAAATTACAGGCGTAATAGAGATGTCCGATTATATCGGACTGCCGATATTATCGGCCGATAAATGCTTTAAAATGTAATATCGGAAATTTTCGGTATCGGTTTCAAAAAGTAAAATGTATGACTTTTTAAAACGCCGCTTTACGGAGTGGTACACGGACGTAGGGAGAAGTACAGAGCAGTTGCGTCTCCCAGTCATACTTGCCAACCATCCCGATTTTCTCCGGAGACTCTCGAATTTCAGTGCCCCTCCCTAAAATCTCCCGGGGCAACCATTCTCCCAAATTTCTCCCGATTTCCACCCAGACAACAATATTGGGGGCGTGCCTTAAAGGCACTGTCTTTGCGTGCCGGCCCAATCACATAATATCCACGGCTTTTCACACACACAAGTGAATGCAATTTATACTTGGTCAACAGCCATACAGGTCACACTGAGGGTGGCCGTATAAACAACTTTAACATTGTTACAAATATGCGCCACACTGTGAACCCACACCAAACAAGAATGACAAGCACATTTCGGGAGAACATACGCACCGTAACACACCATAAACACAACAGAACAAATACCCAGAACCCCTTGCAGCACTAACTCTTCCGGGACGCTACAATATACACCCCCCGCTACCACCAAACGCCCCCCCCCCCCCCTCCCACCTCAACCTCCTCATGCTCATGTCCCAAATTCCAAGCTGCTGTTTTGAGGCATGTTAAAAAAAAAAGCACTTTGTGACTTCAATAGTAGATATGGCAGTGCCTGTGTTGGCACTTTTTTCCATAACTTGAGTTGATTTATTTTGAAAAACCTTGTTACATTGTTTAATGCATCCAGCGGGGCATCACAACAAAATTAGGCATAATAATGTGTTAATTCCAGGACTGTATACATATATCGGTATCAGTTGATATCGGAATCGGTAATTAAGAGTTGGACAATATCAGAATATCGGATATCGTCAAAAAAGCCATTATCGGACATCTCTAAGGCGTAATCATAGTACCGTAGTATCGACTAGATACGCTCCTGTACTTGGTATCATTATAGTGGATGTCAGTTGTAGATCCACCCATGGTGTTTGTTTACATTCAGACGCGCTAGCTTTTGTTAGCGGTGACGCCGGTGTGTAGTGAAGCACGTTTAGCTATTCCTCGTCCTGCAGGGATGATACTTGTAAGAAACTTACTTTATTTGTCGCCATGGAGGCGAGGATTAGTGATTTAGAAGTAGCTAAAACACTGCCGACTGCGGATGGACGTTAGCCGCTAGGTAGCTAGCCATGTCTTAAAGCACCTCTTCCTGAGGGCGATTCAGTGTTATAACTTCACCTTTATCTTTAGTTTTTAGGCCAAAATGCATCCATTCTCCCTTTTCTGTCTACACACTGTGTCTGCTTGTAAGTACTCCGTGATTGTGCACTGCCGAACATGCTCCTCTGCTCGTAAAACCAGCAATGTCATGACGTGATGGCGGGGGAACCGGTACTTTTCAAACAGAGCATAGTACCGTTTTTGATTCATTAGTACCGCGATTGATTGATTGATTGAGACTTTTATTAGTAGATTACACAGTACAGTACATATTCCGTACAATTGACCACTAAATGGTAACACCCGAATAAGTTTTTCAACTTGTTTAAGTCTGGGTCCACGTTAATCAATTCATGGTATAAATATATACTATCATCATAATACAGTCATCACACAAGTTAATCATCAGAGTATATACATTGAATTATTTACATTATTGCAAATTACTGTAACCGCAGAGCTGTGATTTTATGGTTAATTTCGATAAAGTTACAACTGAATGCTGTAACTTCACAAATGTAATTGTTTTGTTAAATACGAATCATCAGTCAATTCAATTTTTATCCGTACAGCCCTTGATCACAAGTGCCTCAAAGGGCTTTACAAAGTCACAATGACATCCCCCTGATCTAAATACACATCTGAGCAAGGAAAAACTCAAAAGACCCCAGATGGGGAAAAAGAGGAAACCTTGAGGTGGGACCACGGATGTAGGACCCCACTTACATTGGCTGCAAAGGATGTCGAGTGGGCATCATTATTGAATTGTTAAATGAATAGATAATGTGGGAGTCCAGTCCATAGTCATAGGGGACTTCTCACGGTTTATCAGCATACCACCACCTTCTGTACAAGAGTGTGTAACGTTGTGTACGGAACCCTTAAAGACAAACCTGGGCAAATTAAGGCCCTAGGGCCGCATGCGGCCCGTTAAGCTTTTCAATCTGGCCCGCCGGACATTCCCAAATAATTTTTTTAGATCTTTAAGATGGAAACTGTAGCTGCCATGTGCAGTGATGTTTTTAAATGACCGTAAGTCTTGAACTATACAAAGTACTTCAATGGTTGGAATCTGCGCTTTTGCATGATATACTAGTTACTATGGTAATCTTTTTTTTTTTTTTTTTTTTCTTTTTTTTTTTGTCCTGTCCAGCTTCTCAGGCAAATCATATAGTTGATGTAGATGCCCATATCGGCTGTTCAGATTTACTTTACAAAAGAGAAGCCGGAGCAGGAGGGGGTAGAAAGAGAATTGGGGGACATCAAGGTCATGGTGGGTCCCAACCAAGCCGAGCCTTCCAAATCTTAAGTTTCTAATATGCAGCTAAGATTGAGGGATGGACGAGCAGGGGACAAGACAGGAGGACTGGAGCCCCATAGGAGGCATCCTCATCCCCCCGCCATGCCGCCCCGCAGGACAATCCCCCAAAGTCTTATATATGTGTGACTGTGTGTGCTATAAGTAGGAGTCCATGTGGCCGACAACCAGGAACTACGGCCCTGAGTCAAAATAATTGCCCAGGCCTGCTCTAAGAGACCAGTCTGTGTGAATTTACAGTAATTTGCTGTGATATTGCAGTACACTATGCTTACATTAAGTTACTGTGAAATAACAGTACATTGCTGTGAAATGTAAAGGTATCGTAATTTTTTTACAGTCATTTGTTGTAATGTTACAGTACATTTTGATCAAAAATACTGGTAAACGCCGTAAAATTCTGGTACATGTTTACAGTGTAACATGCCATACTGCAAAATAATACAAGTAAATATGATCGGTGCAGATATTGTATTGTAATACATACTGTATCTGTATGTATCGGAAATACAAGAGTTGTGTCGGGAGTCGGGACACCCCTGGTTGGAATAGATAAGAAAAGTTTTAGAGTTCCACTGAAAGCTCTCAACTCTTCATACGTTAAATTCTGACATATTGTGGAGTTGATGAAAAAAAAAAAAACTTGCCCACAAAAAGTTCTACAACATCAGGTTATTTTTTTTGTTCCTTTCCCCGGGAAACTTCAATTGAATAGAGGTGTCAATGAATGTTTTTTTTCTTTAACATGTTTTAGTCAGGTCACACTTGTGCATGATGTTGACATTTAACAGATGGTTATGAAGCGGTGCATGTTGCAAAAGTGTCTCCTGCAGACATATTTAAAGGGAAATCACCAGCCTTAGTATTTAAATATCTACTGTACCTTCTGTGTTTATTGTTAACATGTGCAACATTGTGTAATTAATGAGAGAGGAGAAGGCACGGAACTATTAACTACCTATTCCCTACAATGTGCTCATGTATGAAAGGTTCTATATATTAATATATATATTTATATTTATAACCTGGTGTTGGCTTACTCATCACCTGATATGCAATAAATCCACAAGTAATCTCGCAGTAAAGCAGCAACGCTGCATTGTTGGCAGTTTTATGTGACAGTCACTCTTATTTTTAATACCAAAATGTTACGTTTGTCTATATTGTCCCCCACACGTATTATCCCTGACAATAAAGGCAGCTTCCAAAGGGCCAGTAAGTGTGAAGCACATTGTACATAGCCAGATTTTACTTTGCTGCACGAGTAGCCTTTTTTCTAGGGGCTCCTTCAAAAAGGGCAAAAATGTTTCACACTGTACAAAACTGCCTGTTGAACTACCAGCGTAATGGAGGGGTTGGAGTTGACAGCACACACAAAAACACACACGTGTAGATACAGTATCTACGGCACAATTTGGCACAATATATATATATATATATATATATATATATATATATATATATATATATATATATATATATATATATATATATATATATATATAACTGAAAAGCACAGTAGACAAAACAAAAGTGTTGTAGAGTTTTCTTTTTTTTAACATGTGTGTGTGTGTGTGTGTGTTTGTGTGCTTGTATTTATACCCTTCTTGAGACATCAACAAGGAAAAGTACCTTCCATATGAGGACCGGTGAACAAGTTAGGACTGAAATCATCACTACGGAAAACTATTGCGTCTAACAGAGAATGTCTCATTTGCATCCCTGGTGGGGAAATCTATCAAAATGAGGGTGGTCCCAAAAAGGAGGGATTTTTCAAATTGCCTGTGTGTCGGTTTTAAAAGTGCTCCACCTCTGGTCAACAAATGAAATAACAAGTGTGTGTAAAAATTTGAGGTGATCCCCCTCTGGTCAACATATGTAATAACAAGTGTGTGTAAAAATTTGAAGTGCTCCCCCTCTGTCCAATATATGAAATGATAAGTGTGTGTAAAAAAATTTAAGTGTTCTTCCTCTGGTCAACATATGAAATAACAAGTGTGTGTGAAAATTTGAAGTTTTCCTCCTCTGGCCAGTATATGTAGTAGCAAGTGTGTGTAAGAAATTGAAATGTGCCCCCTCTGGCCAAAGTTAATTAAAAAAATAAATATATATATAGAGACATCCTGTAATAACTTGAAGTAAATAATGAAGATTAAAAACCAATTCCAAATATAAAATAAAAACATTTACTAAAAGCTTACCTTTTTTATATTTGCATAGTATGTATATATTATTCATGTTGTAAATACAAATCTTTATATCTAGAAAGGGTGGTCCTAAAGAGGTAGGCATTTTTCGGAAGTCTCAAGAAGGTAACAAATACAAGAATGTGTTTTTGTGTTGCTTTGTGTTCAAACTTTAGAGCCATATTCTGTTCTCATGCATATTCTGTTTGTATTTGTTTGCATATAGAATGTGACACATGGAGTGTGTAGTGTGTGAGCTGGTCTGCAGCGTATCTAGTTCAGCAATAAGTCTGTAGTTGTACCCTTTATATGGACACACACCTGTACGTGCTTTGTACATATGGAACGACATGCAATGTAAATATCGCCCACGAGGACGCCTTCAACAGCCATTGTTATTTTTCAGAGAACTTAAGAACATGTTTTTGTACATGAGTCACTGATTTTAGGTTGAAATAAAAGCACCTTGGGAAAAAAATGAGTAATCATTTTGTGTGTTAAATTATGTAAGCATTATATAATTTTTAATTGGTCAATGTTACATTATCTTTTGTTATCTTATTTATTTTGTCCATTTTAATTTTAATTTTTTTAATTTTTGTATTATGTATGTTTTATGTATTATATTAATTTTCATGTTTAATATTTTTTGCTTTATTTGTAATCGTTTACTTTATATTTTATTCATTGTTAGGTTAGATTTTTTTTTGTATTACCTGTAATTATTAATTGTGTTTTATGAATTAAGTTTAAATTTTAGGGGGCATTTGAATTTATTTAATTGTTCAGGTTGATATAGTTTGTTTTAATTTTGATTATTCGTTTTAATTGTATTTATTGCAATTTTATGTTTATTTTTAATGATTTTTAATGTATTATTTTTAATTAATCTGCATTACTTTACCAATTGTTAATTTTCTTGTTTTATTTATTTTGTTCTTTTTCAGGTTTGTATTTTTTGTTTTATTTTTTTATTTCATTTTGATTCACTGAACTGTTTCATATTTCGTTTTATTTGTAATTTGTTTTATATTTTATTAACAGTTAGGTTTCATATTTTTGTTTTACCTGTAGTTATTGAATTAATTTTATTCATTGTTTAATAAAAATGTTGGGGGGTTATTTGTAATTATTCATTTTTATTTCATTTATTGTTAAGTTTGATTGTTTTTTGTGGTTTATCCGTTATAAAGTGCTCAATACCGTAGTAGAGCGGAATATATGTTAGGTCAGGAAAAAACACAGAGGCTATTTCATTCCTACATTATTTTTATTATTTTATTTATTTTGTTTTTGTTTTGTATTATTAAAGTTGGTATTTTGTTGTATTGTTGATATTGCTTTTTATTTGATTCACTGGTAAGTTTTATATTTTTGTTTTATTTTAAAATTTGTTTTATTTTATATTTCATTAATTGTTCGGTTCCATATGTTTTGTTTTACCTGTAATTATTTATTTTAATTTTATTCATTTTTAGGTTGCACAATTATGGTTTTATTTGTAATTAATTACCGGTAGTTGTTTTTTTTACACTTTGTAGTGAAATTATTTTTAATTAAATGTAGAGATAAATGCTTTAAAATGTAATATCGGAAATTATCGGTATTGTTTTTTTTTATTATCGGTATCGTTTTTTTATATTTATTTATTTTTATTTTTTATTTTTATTAAATCAACATAAAAAACACAAGATACACTTACAATTAGTGCACCAACCCAAAAAACCTCCCTCCCCCATCCCACTCATTCACACAAAAGGGTTGTTTCTTTCTGTTATTAACATTCTGGTTCCTACATTATATATCAATATATATCAATACAGTCTGCAAGGGATACAGTCCGTAAGCACACATGATTGTGCGTGCTGCTGGTCCACTAATAGTACTAACCTTTAACAGTTAATTTGACTCATTTTCATTCATTACTAGTTTCTATGTAACTGTTTTTATATTGTATTACTTTCTTTTTTTATTCAAGAAAATGTTTTTAATTTATTTATCTTATTTTATTTTATTAATTTTTTAAAAAAGGACCTTATCTTCACCATACCCGGTTGTCCAAATTAGGCATAACAATGTGTTAATTCCACGACTGTATATATCGGTATCGGTAATTAAAGAGTTGGACAGACAATATCGGAATATTGCCATTATCGGACATCCCTAATTAAATGTATTAAACATTGGTAATGTAGTGGTTCACATAGCTGTGTAGAAAGGAGCACAAGAATTCCAAGAAAATGTCCTAATTTAGGAATAAAGGCCAGAGTGAGAGAACCAAGATTTGAAAGTGTTTGCCATAGTTAGCGTGTACTTGGGCTGAGTGTCAAATGACCAGTGTTTTATTCTGAGTGACAACCAGATATTCATGACAGTTTTTTTCTTCCAAATATGTGATACTAATCATCCCAAGAAGAAAATCATTGTTTACAGTATTTCCCACAAGTAAGTACACCCCTCACATTTCTAAATATTCCATATTTATTACAGCGTATCTTTTAAAGGGACAGTTCCACAGCAGGGAAACTTGGTTATACTTTAGAGTAGTCAGTGTACAGCTTGTGAAGGGGTTTAGGTCGACGATGACACGTCACAACTATTGTTGTTTAAATAGCTGGTAACACAAGTTAGTAGCTAGACAATTGTGGTAGCATCATGATGTGGGGCTGCACGAGTGCTGCGGTTCATTGAATGAATCCCAACACGTCGACGTGTGTTTGGGCTCCTTTGCATCACGTAATACATGTTGATATTCATGTTTCCCCTCAATGAAACGCAGCACTCGTGCGCGACACAATTGCCTTGCTACACACTTGAATGCGTAATTTTCAGTGGACGGTAAATCGAAAGTTTGATTTGTCGACTGTTGACCCTTGAGGAAATGGGGGGCAAAAAAACGTGAGGGGTGACTTGCGAGACATTCAGTATCAACACATGGGCATGACCCCCCAGGAAACAACACTACAAAACATCCATAGAAAAAAATGACGCCATAGCAACACTTGACAAAAAGAAAATGTACAAAACTCAGTCAGCTTTACAATCCGCCTGGACACAGTCTCCCGTGGGAGGGGGGAGGGGGGGCACACGGAACAGATGATGTCATATCCACAATCAAAGACATGAACATGGACAACACATCACATCAAATATTCTTTATCTTCCTTTTTCTCCTCATCTTCGTCCTCCTCGTCAAAGGACGCCACCCCAGACGAGGCCCGGTCGGACAAGAAGCCTCTGGAGTGCCACGCCCGCACCTCCTGGAACACGTCCTCGTCCTCCTCCTCTTCCTCTCCCGGAGACTCCGAGTGGGACGTGGAGTAGCAGGAGTCGAAGCGGCTGCTCCGCCCCCGAGGCCTCCACTCGGGCTTGTGGTGGACAAACACCTCGCCGTGCTCCTTCACGGGGGTCTCAGGACAGTCCCCCCCGGGCATGGCGCGTTCGCTCTGCAGGGGAGAGGGGACGTCGCTTCGGGACCCGGCGCCGGGGCTCTCCGGGGGCGGAGTCTCGCTGGTGTCACCGCGGCACGGCGCTCCGGAAGTAGGCTGGGATGCGCCGGCGACTGAGGGAGGAGCAGAGAGTCAGAACACCTGCGTGGAATGACGGACAGATGAACGGAGGGGAGCGACGCGGTGGAACGGACGCATCGTTGGATACCTGACGTGCTCTGACTGGGGATAGTCCCCGGTTTGGCGTGGGTGTCTTCGTCGTTGGAGTCGTCCTCCTCGTCGTCATCCACGGAAGCCCAGGCTCGGAGTTTAGCCTCGGCGATGGCGAACTGCTCGGCCACTCCTTCACAAATGAGGAAAAAATATTGTGACGATAAAATTACAGGCGTAATAGAGATGTCCGATTATATCGGACTGCCGATATTATCGGCCGATAAATGCTTTAAAATGTAATATCGGAAATTTTCGGTATCGGTTTCAAAAAGTAAAATGTATGACTTTTTAAAACGCCGCTTTACGGAGTGGTACACGGACGTAGGGAGAAGTACAGAGCAGTTGCGTCTCCCAGTCATACTTGCCAACCATCCCGATTTTCTCCGGAGACTCTCGAATTTCAGTGCCCCTCCCTAAAATCTCCCGGGGCAACCATTCTCCCAAATTTCTCCCGATTTCCACCCAGACAACAATATTGGGGGCGTGCCTTAAAGGCACTGTCTTTGCGTGCCGGCCCAATCACATAATATCCACGGCTTTTCACACACACAAGTGAATGCAATTTATACTTGGTCAACAGCCATACAGGTCACACTGAGGGTGGCCGTATAAACAACTTTAACATTGTTACAAATATGCGCCACACTGTGAACCCACACCAAACAAGA